>NC_085010.1:29709744-29734744 GCF_963854185.1 Sardina pilchardus | reverse complement strand
TCGTACAACATCACGAGGAAGACAAGGATGGCTCAGCTGTAATACGATACCACTGTGCTATAAAGGGCAGTTGTCACGGGATACGTCTCTGATTACAAAACAAGGAAAGAACTGGCAAAGGTAGACATATCTTACAGGAGGTTGCTTTAAGGCGGAATAGACTGACTCTTGATGGAGTGTAATCACCATGACTAAAGGAAATGTAAGAGTGTCACAACAGTTTAACGTACAGAATCATTGGACCTATATCTTGTAGGTTTTCCGAAGAACCCCTACGTTCTGCCAGATGTTGTAGTGGCACATCATTTTAATACACACATCTTATAGTCATAGGTTTTCCGAACAACCCCTACTTTCTTACCCATATAGCCATTGTTCTCAGTAATGTGACCATATATTGGTACACAATCTTAGTCACAGGCATGACAAAGAACCTGTATCATCTTGCCAACACAGCTGCACTGAAGTCCAATGCAAAAGCACAGCTAGCGTGCGCTAGTGGAGCGAGGTACTCGAGCGAGCTGGCCTGTGAGATTGCCGTTTCCTTTTTGTGAATCGACAGTAGGGCGCGTGGATTAGCGGAGGCCTGATGCACGCCAAGGCCAATGCCCGCGCCGCTTTCACTAACGACAAGAGATGAGCAGCCATCAGACTGAAAGGTAAACACGGCACTCGCACAGAGGAAGTGGCGCAGGGTGAGGTGCTTTGGCCACCACTGATCATTATCTACCACCAGTTCAGCACAGGGCCGACTCTGAAGCCCAAACAGTGAGCAGCGAACAGCTCTGATCACAAGTGCTTTAATGGGCACTAACCAAGCCATTTAGAAACATAATGCAATAGCATTATGATAAAGTTAATGCTTCCTAAAGTCAGGAGGAAATCGCATGAATATAAGTAATTCCTTTCAGTTGGGAATTAGGTTATCTGAGGGGTTATGCCATTTTTGTTTTTGTTAATTAGAGATTCCACATGGAAAATGTAATGCTTCCTCAAGCCAGAGAGAATTGCATGAATAAGTCACATTATCATGTTATCTGAAGGGTTATTATGTCACTCTGTTAATTCAAGATTCTAAACAGAGAAGCTGTTTGCGTCACAGGCATGGAATGCAAAATTCACTCTCTGGATTCAATACACACATCCCACAACGTGAGAGGATGCCTGATGACTTCTGATGTAGATCACCTAATGGAATCTTGATAGTGGACGGAGTGTTGTGATATAAATCGATTCACATAGCAGCACTTTTGTGACTCATGGTTTATTACGGTTGTGTGTGTTTGTGTCTGTAGATCATTCTGGAAACCGTTTGTGTCTCTCTACTCTAGTGCATCATCCACCACAATGGATTGAAAGCACTGGAGAGCTGAAAGGCTCCGACCTGCAGCACACCTTGAGGAAAAGGTCTCGTTCGGGGAGGGTTGAGGGGGTCCTTAGCATCAATTCGGCGAAGTCTGGCATGAATTTTCTACATGAATAATTGGATTCAGCCGGGCCCAAACGCAGATCTGCTGGAGCATCTTTTTGATATGAAGCATTACCTTGGTAATCCTCTTAGTGGTGGGAAAGTGGTTTTAGTGCTGCATTCCATTGGCCAGGCACACAAATGGGGGAGATCAGGCCGTCGAAGGGGGGGAGCCCCAGGGCAAGGCCACTCCCACCCCCACCCACCCGCCCCTCCTCCTCCCCCTTCCCAACATCTCGGAAAAACTTTCCATTTAATATTCCGCCGACCGCCCCCACTGGGCCTGCCTGTGCCCGCTGAGGGACGGCCTGCGTCTCCATGAACCCGCTGACTCGGGCCCGGACGAGTTCATCGCGGCCACAGAGTGAGAGAGAGAGAGAGATGGAAGGAGAGAGGGAGAGAGAGAGAGAGGGAGAGAGAGAGAGGGAGATGGCTCCAGCGTGAGGGAGCTCGGTGCTGCGCTGGATTAGCGAGGGATCAGATGCACACGGGAGACGCGCCAGACAGACACGCGGTCATCAGGGAGCTCCCGACCCGACCGCCCGTCCTCCCGCCTGGACGCCGCGTTCTCACTGCGCTCGGACACAAGCGCACGCTGGGGCTGATATGGGGAGGGGGGTGATGGGGGGGTGGGGGTGGAGGACAAACTGTCCTCTGGGTCTCAGCTGGAGACCAACTGAGGATGTTTATTTACCTGCCCAGATGTATGCTTTCATTATGTTTCAGGAACGTCTCTTTACCTTTGCAAAGCTCTTGTAATGCCCATAGGGCCTCTACTGTACCCATATGATACAGTGTCTTGGGATTTCCAGGAACACTCTAATCATCAAATGTGAAAGTTCTGCACTCTGCACGAAGCCCTGAAGTTCAGAACAGATTTCATGTAGAAGAATAAATGTTTGTCATCGCCATCAAAGCCAAAGACTAAAAACACAGACTACATCCTTTTCTCTGAGAATGGTCTGTTGTCCTCCTGACTTTTTTGCCTGTGCTAAATGTGACACTAGTTTATTCAACCAACATGTTTTAAACCCCACCAATGGTGGATCCAGTGCCCCAACAGGATCCATCTGTTTGAATGTACCAGAATAACACACTTCTTCTTCTTATACCTTCCAAGATACAACAATCTGACTTATCGTCATTTGGCATCCACTTTGACAGCTGAGGCGAATACAAGAGCCTTACTGGAGAGGTTGTGTGTGGTTAAGAGCAGAGCTGTTTGGAAATAACAACGGCATGACCCCTTCCTGTCCTCGGGAAAGGTTCTACCGGAAGAGGACACAGCCATGTGGCCTTACTCTGGATGCCTCACTTACATGGTCGTCATACAATTTCCTCACACAGGAAGAACAACAATGGCATCATCAGCTGTCACTGTGCTTTGGAATGTCCTTTCTTCAATTTATCCTTGAGCGTATACTGTATGTTGTGTCTTAGTTGTATACCATAAAAGGCTAATTAGTCCAAGTTATGTATAAAAAAGCACTTCAGTAGCCTACCAGTTAATGGCCTTGAATTTGACAGCATTTTTGACCACAGTAATTTCCTGTGTAATTGCTGCATTATGCAACGTGAACCACAGGGCAGAGTTGTATGCAATTTCTTTTTTAAAAACATGTGTTACGCACACCCGTGTATTAACAGCAGTGCCCAACTGCCCATTCAGTCAGAATCCCAGCATGCTGCCATCATAAAGAAGCATGAAGACAAAAAGTGTAGCACGCCTCTGTACGTTAACCTCATAATGAAGTCATTGTGATGAAAATGAATGTATAACTCTTGGTTAATAGCGTAGACTGTATAAGATATGGTTATACTATTCAGAAAATTACAGTTTAGCAGCATTGTAAAACTAAGCAACTGTGTTCTTTTCCACAGAGGATCTTGCGTGTGAAACATGCAAGTCAATATGTTTGTTGAATATTTCTTCTGCGACAGCTTGAATTTCAGTTTTGATAGAATACTTTTAAGTTATTATGCTGTGTCATTCCTTGTTGATAAGATGTTGACTCAAGCTAACAATGGCATGGTTTACTGCCAGGATTCCCATCATATTTCAAGGGGGGGAGGAAATGACATGGCATTATTTGGTTACCTTGGCATTTGCCATGCCCAACAATTCACCCAAACTGACAGAGAAAACATTCCTGATTGATTTCTCTTGAACACCTCTTTGTGTGAAGCTCTAATGAACGGATGGTTGCAGTTGAAATGGCTTGTGTTTAAAATCATGGGAGAAGTGGGGTAAAAGGCATAATTCCAGAATCCAAACATACTATTTTGCATGATTTCCTGGTTAAATCTAGTGTTCAAGGAGTTTTTGGTATGCTGCAAAGTCTGTCATGGGCAAATGATTTAAGGAGTCTCGTAGCAAGCTTTCTGTTCATTTGGTGTTGTAATTTTGTGGCTGAGTGTGAGGTGTCTGATTGATATGTTTGGAATCTTCAAGTGAGCTGTGGTCTTTCTCCATTGGGTCCACGTGTAAAATATTTTCAGTTAAGTGGCTGACCTTTTTAGAACATCAGTCTGTCATCCCTACTTTCAAACAACTTTCACATAAGTGTAAAACAGTGAAAGTCACAAAACTGGGCAAACATGATTCTCTGTGTCAAGCTGACTGTTAAATGCAATTGTTATGCTAACCTAGTTCCTCTAAATTGAAATACGTATATTTATGTAAGAAGTTGGAATACATTTGGAAATATTTCATAACAGGCCTATCAACTTTGGATATACAAATCAGTTGAAGAAACAGTGCACTTCGAGTAATATCCCTATTTGATTTCCAAATAGACAACTTTGTGTTAGAAGTTGTCTCAAACCCTGGCAACAGTGCAGAGGATTTTACAAGTCACAAGTGTTTCCCCGTTGCCAACACGGGTAGCTTCTACTGAATGGTTTCTATTGTTTTGGTTTTAAAAGGGCTACTTCAGTCGGACGTTGGCGAGGCGGAGAGTGCCCTCTCCCCCACTCTCCACAACCTTGACCAGGTGGCCTTCGCTGCCCACTAGAATGGAGTCTTTATCAACAACGCCAGAACCGCTAGGGCCCCCGAGGTTCCAAATGTAGCACCCAAACAACAGGTGGCACGCATGATTCAACCCACTCTATCACTCCACGGTCATCGTCACCACTAAACATGCTACACACACACGCGTGCATGCATGCAAACAAATACAGGCACACAGACACACACATGCACGCACACACACACACAGGGATGGGCAGTATTTATGATACATTATGATACATTTAAAATATAAAATAGTAATTTGTATTTTACTTGGTTGAATAAAACAAAAGTGCATGTTGTATCAAAATACTTTATAGGTGTGTATTTTTGTAGTTCCATACACTTTTGGTGATGTGATGAGTCATACAAGTGCAAAACAATGAATGTCTCTGACTAGTAGTGACATCCCAGAAAATTGAGGTTCAGGAAGAGGATCTAATGCAAGATGAGTCACACACACACAATACACTCCACCACACACACAGTACATTCCCTCTCTCACACCAACCCGCTCACTCAACCACATGGTAACTTGTCCACCCAGCCTGTTTTTACACACACACACACACACACACACACACACACACACGCTCACACTCACACTCACACTCACACTCACACTGAAATTAATTTCAGCTCAAATAATAAAGAAACATATGCATGGGGGGGACTCGGACACAATGGGATTACATTAACACCCTCTCAGACCTTGTCACACACATACACTTATGCTTTTTAATACACAGCCCCGCCGGCTCTCAGCAACAGCAGGCTACAACACCCACCACTTACAGTACACACATTTAGAACTCTACCCCGAAGTCTTTCCTCCAAATACTAAAATCAGACTCAGTTGTGTGTGAACATTACATTACCTTACATTTCATTTGGCTGACGCTTTTTAACCAAAGCGACTTACAACATGGAAAAAACATTTTTAAGCTTTTAAGAGCAATCATAACAACAAATAAAAAAAAACACAACAAGTGCATCAATGAGTGTAATAAGTGCATCAATGAGTGCGATTGTCTGTAGTAGTATTATGAGAGGAGATGTTCTTTGAAGAGCTGGGTTTTCAGACATTTGAAGATGGCTAGGGATGTCCCTGTTCTAGTAGGAACAGATTGTGCATTCCACCAACATGTCTGCCTCAGCCTCAACTAAACTGCAAGCTGCATTTTCACGAACAAAATGAGATGAGATCTGTGACGTGGAAAAAAAGATAGAGGCAGCAGACAAAGCATGTGAAAAATGTCCTGTTTTAATCCAGCAATTGTCCCCGCACCTTTCATTACTGTGCTTCAGTGACCACTCGCTTGGGAGATTTACTGTAAATGATCCCGTCTGAGGCCGAAGTCGTTCGTGTAATTACACCTAAACGCTACATTTAACAAAAAAAAAAAAAATCTCCATGGGAGGGTGTCTATCAACAACCGCGTCTGGGAGGCCGAAGCCTGGCGAATACCATGACTGTGTTTAGCCCGAGATGACTCAAGGTCTCGGCACCACTGTGCAATTACTCTCGTGCCAAACACTCACGGCCTACACGACTTGGCTGCCGGCTCGCTGCTTTGAGCAACTTGGGAGTGCTGACATTTCGCACCCGTCTCCCATCTTGTCAAAGGGGCTCAGTAAGGTTCAGCGGTGGAGTTGGGCAGCCGGGGGGGTGGGGGTGGGGGTGGGAGGCTGGGGTGCCCGGGAGTCTGACCTGCCGGGTCTTTTGGCCTGGCGGCAGAAGAGGTTGCATGGTTACGTAAAAGGGCCCCGGCACGGCCCTGGTATGTGACAGGCACTCTTGAAGATGAAGATGAAGATGCCCGGGTGCCAGGAGCCGCGGGCCTCTCCTGATCGCGCCCATCTGTGCGAGCTCACCCCGCCGACCATCTGTGAAATGCCTTCCTGTTGCCAGCGTCTCGTATGCGATGCATAGCAGTTGGATGCCGCTACATTCTAATTGCCCGCGTGGGCTGTTTCTATGACACGGTGCCAGTCTATGTCTGCCTATCTCTCACTTTCTCTCTCTCTCTCTTTCTCTCTATCTCTCTCTCTCACTTTCTCTCACTTTCTCGCTCTCTCTCTTTCTCTCTATCTCTCTCTCTCACTTTCTCTCACTTTCTCGCTCTCTCTCTCTGTATCCAACTTGAACTGAATGATCAGAGCAATTGCATCTCCATAAGTTCACTAAATAAGTGTCCAGCCAAATTGTCTGTGACGTCGTCATGGTGAAAATGATGAGTGGTGTCACAGCAACGCTGTACAACCCCCCCCCCCCCCCCCCCTCCATGGGCCTTTCAAGCGGCCCGAATGTTTGCAAACACGGCTTCCAGGGACTCTCTCTCCCGCCTGTGTGCCTGACATTGTTTCAGCCCGAGGCTTGACCTCCTCGCAGGGAGAGGTGCCCCTAATCCCCCGGAGCATTAACATTCCCCAGGGGGCCTGACTCTGCGCCGCTCACCAGGGCAAAGCCTGCTGCTACTGCTAGAGCCGGCTCGCCTGCATGGCCCCAGCCAAGAGCACCTTTCTTGGTAATGTGGCCAACGGGCATTATAGCGTGCGACCCTGAGACCCGGGAAAGGGCCACTGCAGCCCGGAGCTCTGTGCGCCTTGCTGTGTGTCTCAGCTGGACGTTCTAGACTGGAACCCTGTTGACTCTATAGGACTGAATGTGAAAGGTGCATGAGATTGGAGTCGTGCATGTGCACATTTGGGATGTTTTGTTTTTTTTGTTAGATGACTGACTCAGTTTCCTTCCAACAAGGGTGGTGTATTGTTAGATATATCGAAGGTTGGAAGATATTAAAAAATACTTGAGAACTGGATTTAGTGTGCCAGAATCATCATGGGGGATGACAGGTGATGACAGTTTTTATTTCCGCAAGGTGATCTCTCATGCCCTAGATCAAGTTTCTAGCTTTCTTACACCTACATACCATTTTTTCTTTTTCTTTTCACGTGACTCTAGAGGGCTGGATGCCATTTTGTTTGACTAGAAAGGCGAGTCCTGATTGTTGTCGTTGCACCCTGCTCGTGGGCAAACAGGAAAGGCCATATAGAGCGCCTGTGTGGAGTCACGGTGAGATAGGCACCCGGAAATGAACGCAGAGTTGACAAACAAAGAGCTCCTAATGACAGAAATACACCCGAAGAAACAATACGAGGTGAACGCTCACATCCCCCAGCCTGGCTGAAGGTGGGTAGGGACTAACAACATTAGCACTCAAACTATGAAAACAAATGAGTCAAGGTATGAGGAATGGGAGTTGTCAGAAGTCTTTTTTTTTTTTTTTCGTTCATGCTGACAAAGATGAAATGACAACAAATGGTTTGTAAAAGAGAATTGCTCTGGTTGTTGCTTCACGCTGTGGGTTTAAGGAAGTGGCTCTATTCAATATCTCTATGGTTAAAAAAGTGAAATTCGTTTCAATTCCCCAAACCAAACCTTGGCTTGTGGTCAACCACAATTGTGGATTTCCCTTGCTTGACCTCTGTGATGATGATAGATAGCCACAACGTGCTACTATCAGCGAGCGAGCATCTGACCAGATAGGATGACTTCAGGGAGCAGTGCAGCACGTGTAGCAGTGTGAAAGGTATGGAGTATTATTAACCAATCTGCTCTTTGAACCTACACACGCCCCGCCCCTCTAAAGCGTCCATTCAGAGTTCTGCTGCAACACCGGCGGCCCCAAATACTACATCCACTGTGGAGCCGCTGAGAGAGAAACTGACCTGCAGTAGCCTCATCATAGGCCCGTGATGTAATGTTTGCCGTGTTTTGTTTTCAGACTCTAATGGCTTGTGTTTAGACACATTGAGGTCAAGGTGATACACAAGCAAACACGCACACAGGACAAAGGGCCGTCTGACCACAACTCTGAGGAGGAAGAGCGGTGGGAGTGGACTGAGAGAACTCACGGTGGACAGACAGCAGAGAAACTGAAACAGATAGTGGAAGTGATCTTCTGTGGTCAGAGACTCGTCTGTGGAGTCCGAGCTGCCTGCCGGCCTGCAGCGCGTGGGGACACAGTGGAGCGAGGACAGCTGTTATTTGGGCTTATGGTGAACGATCAACAAACCATGCTTCTTTGTTCTGCTCTCACTCACTGACTTGTTTACTTGCTTGAGCTCAAATGCACATAAAACGGCTCAGATATGAATTTGCATACATTATTATGCCGCATATCAATGAGTCATCTTTTGCAGAGTGTCTTTGGACTCAAGGCAAGCAAACAGACGTAAATACATATGTGAAGGTCTTTTGGTAGCAAATACATTGTCATTTGTAGTGTTTTACTTAAGAGGGATAGAATGCCACTGGAATTGATTTATGTTATTATAGTAATCAGATCGGTATGATGTAGAATTTGAATTTCAGAAAAACAAACAACACGCCTCTCTTGCGTATGCCTGCATGGCAGCTCTCACTGGGGAGACGGGCAGCAGCAGACACGTCCTCTCTCACCTCCCGCTGCCTGCTAATTCAGTGGGAGAGCCCAGAGATGATGATGATGATCCATAAGACTGTGGTATAGGCAGCATTAGTGGAGTGTGCTCATCTCCTCCAGAGTCCTCCTCTTTATGAGACACCCCGGCCTCCCCAGCAATGTGCTGTGCATACACTAAATACCGTAGCTGGCAGGCTGAGATGCCCACCCACCTCCCTGCTAGTTTCCTGATTGGAAATGTATCAGCACCGCAAAATTTTACTTGCTGACTACAGGACCCATGAGAGGCCTACACACACACACACACACACACACACACACACACACACACACACACACACACACACACACACACACACTGTACATACACACACTGCATCTTTTTGGTGTAAAGAAATACTGTGGTGTATTCCAAATAATTGGTTCTCTTACTCTAAAAAAGTGTCTCCTGTGACAGCTCTGGTGAGGGGCCAGATCTTCTTGCATTTTCACAAACACACTCTGGATATTCACCTGCTGTGTCCGAGTTGAATGACCACAATGTCCTTTAACAGTATTTATTCTGTTTTCTGGCATCTTAATTTTCATGTTTATTTGCTGAATGCACTTCATGTTCTGTTCAGCTCATTCCAGCCATATAAACAGAAACACAGGGGGGAATATAGTGCAACTTTGTAGCACTGTTTAGCCGGATGATGTTTTACTCATTGAAAACATGTTAAACGGTTCCTGAAAAACACTTGTCTTTCTTCTGTTGTGTCAGTCTCCTAAAGGAAATTCCTCACTGATAAGGACTTTCGAGAGCGAAACTGTCATAAATGGATAACATTGTGGGAAAATACTGCGCAATTGGCCTGATTTCATTGTGAATGTATCTAATGTAATATCAAGTGTCATTTTGACATGGAAGTGTCATAAATTACATTTTATTTATGGCTGTTACAAGTCTGTGTGGTTTACACTGGCCTCAATGACATTAGTATTGCATTGTGTTATTAGCAATTAAATAGCTGAAAACTAGTTTAATGAAATATCTATTGGTGGTTGAGCATGTGGTTTGTTATAGGAGATTATTACTGGAGTTGATGAGTCAGAGGCCTGATTTCATTGTGAATGTATCTAATGTAATATCAAGTGTCATTTTGACATGGAAGTGTCATAAATTACATTTTATTTATGGCTGTTACAAGTCTGTGTGGTTTACACTGGCCTCAATGACATTAGTATTGCATTGTGTTATTAGCAATTAAATAGCTGAAAACTAGTTTAATGAAATATCTATTGGTGGTTGAGCATGTGGTTTGTTATAGGAGATTATTACTGGAGTTGATGAGTCAGATTTGTATTTCACTGTATAATATATATTTAATATATTCATAATGAATGTATGATTTTATGAATGGCAATACTAATGTTACCCAACAATAAACCATTACAGTAATATACCTCAGCGGGTGTGACATCAACATGATATTCTCCAAGTCAGGCCACGAGGTTGAGAAATACTGGAGGATTGGAACATCATGTTCTCAGGGTACCATTCTGCCTTGTCCTTTGCATGGAGCAATCAGTCAACAGAGGAAGCAGTCAAATACAACTCACATCATATCAGCATGAAGGACACGTCTCTCAAGGGCTCTCAAGAGTCCTGTGCGCCCCACATGCCAATGCACATGCCACTGCTATGCATTTGGACACATGCCAAACTGTCTCTGAATCCAAGGGAGAGATGATGAGGAGATACATATAACCCTGTCTGGTTCGTCATCAGTGTGTAAGAGTGAGAGATAAGATTATACCAGATATAATTGAAAGATATTGCACTTCAAATTAGATTCATTTACTGTAGATCATTGTCCAGATGTCCATTGTGAATTTTGTTAAATTATTTCAACACTTAAGCAATAGTAATAGCAATAACCGTATAGGCCCATTCATTTCATAATGGGTAATAAATAAACGCATATTTTTTATGAAGGATAAAAAGGACTATTAAAATATTTAAATGCTGACGCAACAAAAAAGTCTTGGGGAGAGACGAGGAGGTAGAGCAGTGTCTTTGATGTTAACATTTTGAACAAAACAGACGGGCAATTTTCCTGCCATTCCATTTCATTATGGACACTACTGTATGTGCAGTCAGCCTCAATCATTCAAATTTTGCAGAGAGGTTAAAGGTGGAGGCCAATTTGAATCATTACAAAGCTCAAACATAACGACTTGTGGAGTGATGACCATCAGAGCTGTTGCTCCGCAGAGCCATTTGTGGTGGGGGGGGGGGTTCTGAGAGAGTGGGGCCGGCCCATCTCCAGGCCCTCGCTGGCCCTCTGAGTCAGAGTTGACCTCTGGGCTGTGACCAGTGGAAAATTAGCCAGGGCAAAGCACAGAATGTGACACGAGGAGGAATGCGTGAATTTACTGCCCTGGTTGCACGTCCTCCACTCCGTGACACTTTAGTTCATCACATTCCTTTCAAATACCAACAAAACCCAGCTACCTAAACTGGCTGCTCTATGTAAACTAATAGGAGCTAGTTGAAAACCACAACATCATGATTCACCTGATAGATAGTCCATGTTTACACACGGAAGCGGATTGTTTCCCTTTTCTGTAAGTTACAGTAATGCAGGAAGGGTATCGCGCCAATTACTCCAGGCCTTGTGGGTTGCACGTCCTCCACTCCGTGACACTTTAGTTCATCACATTCCTTTCAAATACCAACAAAACCCAGCTACCTAAACTGGCTGCTCTATGTAAACTAATAGGAGCTAGTTGAAAACTAATAGGAGCTAGTTGAAAACCACAACATCATGATTCACCTGATAGATAGTCCATGTTTACACACGGAAGCGGATTGTTTCCCTTTTCTGTGGGTTGCACGTCCTCCACTCCGTGACACTTTAGTTCATCACATTCCTTTCAAATACCAACAAAACCCAGCTACCTAAACTGGCTGCTCTATGTAAACTAATAGGAGCTAGTTGAAAACTAATAGGAGCTAGTTGAAAACCACAACATCATGATTCACCTGATAGATAGTCCATGTTTACACACGGAAGCGGATTGTTTCCCTTTTCTGTAAGTTACAGTAATGCAGGAAGGGTATCGCGCCAATTACTCCAGGCCTTGTGGGTTGCACGTCCTCCACTCCGTGACACTTTAGTTCATCACATTCCTTTCAAATACCAACAAAACCCAGCTACCTAAACTGGCTGCTCTATGTAAACTAATAGGAGCTAGTTGAAAACCACAACATCATGATTCACCTGATAGATAGTCCATGTTTACACACACACACACCACACACACACACACACACACACACACACACACACACACACACACACACACACACACACACACACACACACACACACACACACACACACACACACACACACACACACACACACACACACACACACACACACACACAGTAACAATGATATTGGGTTATAAACCAGTTGTAAATTGTGCAATAAAGCCATATTGATTGGGGTCAGGTAGTTGGAAGATTTTTCTCTTTTAATTTTCCTAATGATAGTGGGAGGTACCATTGACTCATGGATCCGTTGCTCATTGTATCTGAATGTACACTTGGTTTCCTGTCATGTGTAGTAAACACCCATCATCAGCCAGCCAGCCAGTCACTGAAGTCTTGACTTAATCAAAAGCAGATTGCCTTAAGCAGAGACACACACACACACACACACACACACACACATCTTCACACCACGCTTAACTGTGTTGGCATACTGACCGGTCTGCAAATCCTCCTGGGTGGCATCCTTCCCTGGATTCTGAGCCGGTCACATGTTTTTCCCTGATAGTCTCACCTCTTGATCTGAGAGAGGTTCTGAGAAAAGACTACGTTTCAGCCTCTTTGCCCTGAGACATCACACGTGTTCTTGGCCCATATTTCAACTGCCCACCGACTTTCTGATTCCACTGTTAGACCTTAAAAGCTGTGCTTCTCCCGGAACATGTACAATTCCGGGAATTTGTGTAATGTGGGCCAGAAAATGGATTTCCACTTGTTCAGTTTAAGATAAAAAAAAAAAACATGACTAGATCACACCTGAGCTTTGCACAGCATACAGGAGCCTCTATCACCTTTATGGCACTCTGCACCTGAGCAGTGACAGTCACCCCAGCTGACCCCAGGCCAGCCCATTAACACACATCGGCAAAATGACGGCGCTGTCCCTCTTGCGGCGAAAAAACAATTACCTGGAGTTGTCCAGCAGAACGGACACTACTAACCCAATGCATCTCGGAGCCAACCTTCTCCCCACGCGGACTCCCCGGAGGGCCATTCTATTTGAGTTGACATGCTGCTACGGTAAGCAGATTTTTCCTCTCAGATTTCTGCCTCTCTTCCCCTATACGCAGTGTTGGGAAAGCTGCAGTACACCAGCTGAGTGTCAGCTCGCACTGAAATGGGTCATGAGGAGACAGTGGGGTACACACACACAGTTTTTAATCATATACTGTAGCTTTCCTATACAAAGTCAATACACGTAACCAGCCAAATGGAACTATTTGCTTCTGTGTGTTTGTGTGTGTGTGTGTGTGTGTGTGTGTGTGTGTGTCTGTTTGTGCGTGTATGTGTTTGTTTGTGCGTCCTTGAGTGTGTGAGTGTGTGTGTGTGTGTCTGAGTGTGTGTGTGTGTGTGTGTGTGTGTGTGTGTGTGTGTGTGTGTGTGTGTGTGTGTGTGTGTCTGTGTGTCTGTGTGTGTGTGTGTGTGTGTGTGTGTGTGTGTGTGTGTGTGTGTGTGTGTGTGTGTGTGTGTGTGTGTAACGGCCTGTTATTAATCTGAACTGGGAGCAGATGTGTTTCTGGTGTATTTCTGGTGAATCTGAGGGCTGAGAGACTGGTTCATTTGAACTGTTTGTTTCTGGGAGCAGTCTGTTTGATGCTTGTCCATGCCTCGTACTGAGTCACCAGTGCGTGATAGAACAAGAACAGGATGACACCACACAGTGCGAGTTTGGACCAGTACTCAGTGATACGGGGAGCGTTTTGCTAGTTTGTAATAAAAAAATAAGTGATTCCTGGCGTGTCTCTGCAGGGAGCATCTGCACTGCAGTATCCATGACATGTATCAATATCCTCCACTCAACTCCCCCTGCAGCTGTCTGAGAGTGGCTCTGACGACGTCCGTGTCACGTGAGACCGCTTTGCTTCAAAGTCTGGACATGCACAAGACGTCTCGCAAGCTTAAAGGTTCTGGCCTTTTGCTGCATCTTTTGAGACCAAAATATTTATTTTCCCCGTCTGTTTTAACTCTCTGATTATTTCGTGACTCACATTTGAGTTAAAGACTCTGTGTGTTATTGCTACACTAACATGTCCTTGTCACGCTGAACCTGGGATTGTTTCCCTTTTCTGTAAGTACCTTTGGACAGAAACATCAGCTAAATGAATAAAATTTCCATTTGAAATGTTCCATTCTCATCTGAGGCAACAGAGATATTATATCATAAAGCGGATTGTTTCCCTTTTCTGTAAGTTACAGTAATGCAGGAAGGGTATCGCGCCAATTACTCCAGGCCTTGTGGGTGTGTTAGTTCTAGGTACTGAAGATCAGTGGAAGAAGAGAATTCACACACCATTATTTACTGTTGTAGAAGATAAGTTGTTTAATCCATCCCAAAAAAAGTCAAGTGAAAAAAAGTAAAGTGAAAAAAGTGCTACCGAGTGATGGGATGGATTAAACAACTTATCTTCTACAACGGTAAATAATGTTGTGCGAGTTCTCTTCTTCCTTTTCTGTAAGTACCTTTGGACAGAAACATCAGCTAAATGACAAAATCTTCCATCATAAACGTTCCATTCTCATCTGAGGCAACAGAGATACAGTATATCATAAAAGCGAAATAATGACACCACAGGACATTTCGTTTTTTTGGGGGGGAGAAAACGTGCTGTTGAAACCTGACTCGTGTAGCTGCTGCTGAACATGTGGCCCCAGGTCCTCCTCTAGCCGTGACCTTCACAGCAAGTAGCGATGTGGCCCACCTGCAGAGGCCACTGACCTGATCCAGGATCAGCCACACTGCCGGCCCTCAGGGCTGCTGCAGCATGGAGCTGTGGCTTATGGCACATTGTCGTCAAGTTCAGAGGTCACTGCGACCTTGTCTCTCTGTGTGTGTGTGTGTGTGTGTGTGTGTTTGTGTTTGTTTGTGTGTGTGTGTGTGTGTTTGTTTTTGCGTCCTTGAATGTGTGTGTGTGTGTGTGTGTGTGTGTGTGTTTGTGTGTGTCTGAGTGTGTGTGTCTGAGTGTGTGTGTGTGTGTGTGTGTGTGTGTGTGTGTGTGTGTGTGTGTGTTTGTTTGTGCATCTGTGTGTGTGTGTGTGTTTGTTTGTGCATCTGTGTGTGCATCTGTGTGTGTGTGTGTGTGTGTGTGTGTGTGTGTGTGTACATGCGCAGAGGCTGCAGTACCAATGCCTTTTCAACGTTTTCCTGCTTTGTTAACGTCGACATGGTGAGAGGGCTGGAGACGTTCTGGTAGACTGACTTGCACAGTCCTCTGCGTCCTGATGTCACACTGTTTTGGAAACAGGCTCAGTCATGTTATTGGCCGGCTCCTTAGTGACACAGTCCAATCTGCGCGAAACATGAGGCGGCTTGTGTTTCCTCATAAACACAAATCCTCAGACATGCCAGTTTTACTGTGATGTGGAAAATCTCTAACCCAGAATATTGACTGGAAACACATTAAATGTTATCAAAGTCAGATGAGTCCACCCTACTCCCCACCCCCCTCCCCACAGTGGCTTCTATTTCTCTCTCCTTCTCTACTTCTCTCCTTCCCTCTCATCACTCTCTCTTTGCTCTCACACCTGCATGCTTATCACTGGAGTAGCCATAGTGTTCTTTCACTTTCAGTTGTGACCTGGGCTACTTTCTCACCCCCCCTCCAAAACTCATCCTCTCTTCTCTCTCTCTCCCTCTCCTGATCTTCTCTCTCTCTCCCTCTCCTCTCTTCTCTCTCTCCCTCTCCTCTCTCTTTCCCTCTCCTCTCTTCTCTCTCTTTCCCTTTCCTCTCTTCTCTCTCTCCCTCTCCTCTCTTCTCTCTCACTCCCTCTCTTCATGGTCTCCTACTCTGTCTATCCATTGTCTCTATCACGTCTCAGTGAGTAGTACATTCAGGTTTACCTGGTCACTCATTCGTTGTCTTCCGCCTCACGCTCCTCCTTTTACCGGTCACACCTTGTAAGTCTGTCACTCTTCCACTACGCACACCGGGGCCTCAATGACGCAGCTATGTGAGAGTGTGTATGTGTGTGTTTCTAAGAGAGAGTGTGTGGGCGTGTTCGAATGAGTGTGCACAGTCTGTGTGTCTTTAAAAGAGAGAGTGTGTGCGAGTGAGCGTGTTTGGAATTGTGTGTGTGTGTGTATGTGTGTGTAATTAGCATGCGGCAGCATGTCTCTCTCACACACGTGATCAGCTGTCCTTGAAGAGGTGACCGATTCTTCAGCTCAGGGACCGGCCGCATTCACAGCTAAAATAATCTATTTGTGTGGCCCACATCTTTATCAAGGCACCTTGAGCAAGGCACTTAACCCCAAGTGGCTCTGAGGACAATGGCTCTTATGATACAATTGTGAATGTGTGTATGAAAATATTACACTATACATTAGGCCTACATTTGGCTGATGCTTTGTAACCAAAGCGACTTACAACACAGTACACATTTTAAGGTTTTTAAAGCAATATAAAATAGAATGTCTAAGTCTCTTTGCTTAAAAAGCGTCTGCTAAATGAAGAAATGCTGTGCGTATTGTGTGAGCAGGTTTGAGACAGCACGATCCAGAGAGACTGCACCAGAGGAATGATCACATCCTAGTGTGAATATTTGCATGTCTTCATGTTTACATTGGTGTGATGGATTGCGGCGACATCAAACAGGTTACGTAACAGCGAAGCTGGCAAGCGTGGCACCTGGTCAGTGTGTACCGTTGACCGTTGCAATTCTAAATGTCCCAGTCACCCTGCCCACATACTGACACCTCCAAGAGAGAAGCACGTGTGAGGAAGGGCGACTGGCTCCTGCTAACAGTCCTGCATTATGCTTATGCTGATCCATTTGATCTGTGTTGTATGAGGAGGACCACTCAAGGCATCTGAGGACAGTAAAACTGTTGACCACTAACTCACCAGGGAACTGATATACTTCATGATGTTGCTGTGATTGCATGACTTGCAATGCTGTATCTAGGCCTACTCGTCGGCTCAATGTCGTCAAGTAACCTTTTAGTCAAATATGAGAAAAAATGCGGAGCAAAACCGGTTTGGACTGCACAGGGTTAGAACAAAAACATATCTTCACATCAGCACTATCTGTGTCACAGTGTATTGTTGTAGCTGCACCTATTGGCCAATCACTGCGCCACGTACAGTATGTCCAGGGGCGGAGGCAGACAGTAAAGTCAAGAGGAGACGGAGATCATCTCCACTTTATACAGTGGATTATTAAATGGGCACACATTTCCTGGAATCGCTCTCCATGCACAGCACAGTTAATCCACACCGGTGTGAGCGAGGGTGGAAGCAGGAGAGAGAGAGAGAGAGAGAGAAAGTGAGGAAGAGAGAGAGAGAGAGAGAGAGGGTATAGGAGGACAGAATGAAATACTGTAACCTTGATGAACCATCTCTCAAAATATGGACAGAAAAAGCTTGTTGACAGAAAATGGTTGTTTTAGATCACATGGTATACCTGAAGTGTCCTCCTCCATCTCACCTCCTCTCTGCGGTCAGAAAGCTGACCTGTGTTTGACGTGGTCAAAATCACCACCCACATGGATCATCACTGACCCCTGCATCTAAAGGCATGAGTGAAAGGCACACACACACACACACACACACACTCCTCCATCTCACCTCCTCACCTCCTCTCTGCGGTCAGAAAGCTGACCTGTGTTTGACGTGGTCAAAATCACCACCCACATGGATCATCACTGACCCCTGCATCTAAAGGCATGAGTGAAAGGCACACACACACACACACACACACACACTCCTCCATCTCACCTCCTCACCTCCTCTCTGCGGTCAGAAAGCTGACCTGTGTTTGACGTGGTCAAAATCACCACCCACATGGATCATCACTGACCCCTGCATCTAAAGCAAGGCATGAGTGAAGGGGCTGACGTACAGTACGCAGAACTTCATTTCCACAGAACTCTCCTGGGCTAACATGACCATTAATCAGTTACAAACATGAATTGTGTATAGATGTCAATGGCCGCTGCAAACTCATGATCTGTAACTCTGCAGATGTCTTATGACCGTCCCCTCCACTCCACTCCCCTGCGATCATTCCAAGTAACCGGGCGCTGCTGCTGACTGGACTCCTGGGCTTTCCCAGTACAGGACCCGTCAAGCGTCAGCAGTGACCGCCAGGAGAGGGTGGAGGAGGGCTGGTGTTGTGGTGGTGGTGGAGGAGAGGGTGGAGCAGTGGTGTTGTGGTGGACGAGGAGAGAGGGAGCTTATTAGTGCGTGTCCATAGTCACGGCTTCATGAATTATTGGTGAGGTGTCGCCCGCACCGCAGGGTGATTCACTGTCTGATTCTCAGCAGCACTTTCCCTTCCATTTGTGTTCCATGTTTTGCTCACCAGAGCCCAATTTATTTTGCATCCACTAGCAGCTCCCTCGGCTTTCTCACTGTCGAAAACGAACGTCTTGCCATCACAGAGAAGGATATGCTCAGGTCCAGGAACTGGAAATGGGAGAATTTTTGCAATTTTTGCACATGATCAATTGTCAAACTGTGAATGCAGCCGTAGAGCAGATCATTCTCAGCAATAGCAGCCCATTCTCAGGAGAGCAAAGACCAAAAATAGAAGGAGCAATATCTCATATCTGAAATTATGTTTAAAGTGTCTATGGAAACATATCTGAAGTACCGGTATGCGCCCTATTTCTAGACATCAGACCGTAATGGTTATGAAATGTGCCTCATTAATGTTTGGACAATGCCGCTGTTTTTTTCCACCTTCCATAATTTGCCTCCTCTCTCTGTGCACAGCCTTGTACTCCTCCCGCTAAGCCTCGATTTTCAAAGCTGAGTCACTGAGATCACAGCAGATTGACTAAACCCCAAATAATCTGCCTTTTAAAAGCAGCACATTTAATAAACAGGAGCTGAGCATTATTTTGTCCGTGGACTTTTGATGGATTAAGGAAGGAGACATGTTGAAACTGGACAAGTTTGAACTCCACATGCGTTCTTAAAGGGTCTAGTGCAGGTTTGTTTATGTGTGTGTTGTTCATTGTGTGTGATGCGGATACAGGAGATGTTCCACGTGTCCATAAAAGGAAGACTCAGAAAGGTAGAGAGGAGAGAAAGAGAGAGGGAGAAGGAGAGGGAGAGAGGGAGAGAGAGAGGGGGAGAGAGAGGAGGAGAGAGAGAGAGAGAGGGGAAGGGATGGAGGAAACGGAACAGGATCATCCAACAGCACAGGCACGCTGGGCTTATGTAACAGGCTCTGACATAAATCGTGCAGAGGAGTGTGACCTGCATCCTAACTCTAGCATGAGGATGAATGCTGCACACACACACACACACACATGCAAGCATGTATGCACACTATTTCAGACCCAGATGTGCATACAGGCACATACATTGTGCAGTCAGTCTAGTCATAGCACAAACAGTACAGGGTGGCAATTAACTATTAATGGCGTTGAACTCCGTTAGAAAAGGCATCCTATGCTACACAGTGCAGTACTGCATGCTGTCCTCCCTAGAATGTGTTGAGTCACAGATTGTGGTCTTAGAGGCACTGAGATCACCATATAAAAATAATTCTGTGCCTGGTGTTCTGGTATGAATCCCTTCACATGTCCTGACGTGTCGGTCATCAGTGGTGGGCGTCCACTGAGTGGACACAGGGATCCAGGCACACTAACGTGTGACTCTCAGAGGGGAACATCGCGGGCGGTTGTTATATGATGAAAGCTTTACCGTCTGGGGAAGATCTATTCATTTGTACCCTGGCCTGACAGCCAGCCGCCAGCTCTCACAACATGACTTATGGCAAATGGGACAATAACATACACAGACCAGGACTCTTCGCTTGTGAGTTTAACTGACGAGTCTGCTCTCATTACAGAAGGTTTTGTCTATACAGTAGCAATTATAAAAAGCTGTTTGATCCTATCTTTTATATTTATCTTATTCTTTCACATCAATTTTTTTTATATTTCTCTTATTATCTCTATCTTATCTTACTCATTTTCCTTAGTAAGTATTGTATCTCTCCCACCAGTGCACATTAAGAACCTTAATCCCAAAAATAATTGAGGGCACACTATATATTTAATCATATAATGGATCGAAATGATAATTGTAGATGTAGGCTAATGTAATTACATCTACATAATGCCAAACAGTGGGCAAGTAACCAATCAGACTCAAAAATCATTTCACATTTTTATTGTTCATTTTTTTACATAACAATGACACAGCTTCACTGATACAAAACTCCCCTTTGATCTGGCAAATATACAAGTGAATGTTAGTTGATCCACAGGAGACAGACATGTCGTATGGCGTTTATACGCTATGGGCCAGTGCGTGCGTCTCACAGGCATGATGGCAGTAGTAAGGCAGAGAAGTTCCGTACATGTGAAGTCACACGTAAAGACCAGGGACTGAGACAGTTACCTGTGGCACTCATCGCTCTCATTTCGATTCACAATGACACATTCTTCAGTTATAAGGCTCTTAAATAATGCTGATACCGGTGTAAACATAAGCTCTGAATGCACTCCTGCTGTCCTCCAGAGGTTACGTGTGATGCCTGGTGTGGTACCTGAGCAGTAGACACTAAGGCACAGCTCTGGCTAGTGTGTGAAGGTCTCGGGCCATCTCTCCCGAGAAGGCTGCGGTGTTGTGTGTGTATGCGTGTGTGTGTGTTGTGTATTGTGACGCTTCATGTCGGGCAATGTCGCACATGCCTGAGAACACTTTTGTTTTCATTTCTCCTGATCTATCTGGTCCTTCATGAAAGGGACAAACCCACACCAGCATGGCTTCCTAAAAAGAAACCATTCGACACTTTACTGAGCGCAGCCACACCCCACAGGCCCCACAGGCCCCACAGACCCCACAGACCCACGCCGAGAGCGGAGCGGAGAGCAGAGAGCACCGAGCAGGGAGAGCTCTGCCTGCACTGAGGGCTGGTGTGTGTGTGTGCGGCTTCTGCTAAAGCACTGCTATGGGATATCAAACAGAAGCTACGTGCTGTATATGCTGAGGTCAGATGTTGAGGGGGAGACGCATTAAGCACAGAGGGTATAGGTCCACATGCCAGTCCACTGTAGCTAATCTCTAAGCCTATACATTTAGTTCCAGTCGTATGAAGAATCCATACAATAAACCTGAGACCCATGGGGCAAGATCATGCATTGGTTTGCCTTCACCCCGGGGGTCTCTGTGCCCTCAATAAGCTCAATACATCTAACCTTCACTTCTCTGCCCAGACAGCTAGTCTGTCTCACGGACAAGAGATCCTTATCAGTCCGCAGACAGCCTCTGCTGAGAAGTTCGCTTCCGCACATTCCAAGCGAATGTGAAAGGTGGGCCGTCCCTGCAGTAGCAAGGCATCATGGGTAGGCTATGCACCCTTGGTCTTGAATATGCAAAATCTTACAACATGCACATCTGCACATCAAGAATCAAGTCAGTAACAACGTACAATCAACATCATGCGGACATCTATGCATCCAAGACTAGCATGTACCATCATAAGCTGAAGAAACTACACGGAGAACAAGAGAGAAGCACTTTAACCATTTATACATGTCACTTACTAACCAGAGACGTTTAGATCTACACATGTAGAAAGCAAGCTAAAAAAGTTAACAGCATGTTACATCATAGTCTAAAACACAAGTTCTAAACCCATTCAAATGCCAAGTCTCTAGGGAAGTAACCCCCAGACCCCCCCCCCCCTCCCCCCAACCCCACCCCTCCTAAACAGTTCAGTAAGTGTACCATAAAATCGATTATTTACAAAGCATATACAACTGTCAAAAAAGACCATGTTTGTAATCCAAAACATGCACAAAAATATTATACCATTTCATTTGAAATATCCACTTGATGTATGTATATAGAGAGATCGATAAATGATCTATAAATATTGTCCACTTTGGCTGGATCTGTTCAAAACATAGCGCCTATGTTTTGCAATGAACACCTTTTCCGAACTGATTGGCATTCCAGCTGATCAAATATTCAGAACCTGCACTTGTACAAGGCACTGTAGTCAGACAAGGAGCCAACCAGACCTGCGAATCTTAGTGTAGTAGGCACACTTAAGTCTTTTTTTGCATGGGGATTTAAAAAAAAAAAAGTTTACTAAAAAGTGGGATATATTAATAGCAATACGATTAATAGTGATGAGTATTCAGCATGGATAACTAATTTAAACTATTTCATTCACTTATTTGGCCGATACCACCTCTCCCTGCATGTCAAAAACACTCCATATTCCATCAGCTACTGTATCTAGATTTTGCTGCCGACTGACATGGTCGCTGCTCATCAGTAACCTCAGGGGCTGTATGGACCACAAACCCAATTCAGATTATCCTTTTCATTCAGAGAGCTTGTGTGACAGCGGAAAAAAAAAACACTCCAAGGAGCGTGGGGAAGTCTGAGAAAAGAGAAATAAATAGCACTAAAAACAGCTCCAACTACTCTAACTCTACTGGTGTTGAGACACTTCACAGTGAAACAGAATGGCTGTATCTGCACTCATAGTGCTCTCGCACATAGACACATACGTTTAAGTCCAACTGCTTTAACAGTAAGTCACCCAAAACCTGGTGATTAAGCCAGTTGAGCACTTTCACATTTTTTTTTGTCTACAAACGTACAATCATCTGATTGAAATTTCAGTTTAAAAAACATTCAAATGTATGATACTACCTATGTAGAAAATAACACCAACAAGGTGTTCCTGTTTAAAAGCTTGTGGTCTGAATCATTGCTTAATATACATTTTGACACTGTGACATACGACCTTCACTCACAATTCAAGGTCAAGTATCAGATATGTGTATCAACACAATTGGGATTTGAACGAAAAAAAGAAAAGAAATACCCTCATTCTAGTAGCTTGACAAGCTTTTGCCATTTTGAGTGAAAACGTAAAAAAGAAAAACAATCTGAAAGACTATCTGATAGGTGGAAAAAAGGTGTGTTTGCGTGTGTACGTGTGTGTGTGTGTGTGTGTGTGTGCATGTGTGTATGAACTTCGCATGATAATGCATTAGAACTTGAAACAATCTAGAAGTGCTCTTTGTCTCTACAGAAACCCCAAAAACCACCTTCAAGTGCATGAGGACGACGACCTTGGACACAGACACAGGTCTGCATCCACATGACCAGAAACAGCAGCTCTCAAAAACAACAACAACAAACATCATCTCTCCCTCTCTTTACAGTTTGTGACTTTGAGGTCCCTGCAAAAAAATAAAAATGGTTTGTCCTGCTCACAGCACAACCAGTAACTGGCAGGCTACACAGATACTGCGGTGGAAGCACTGACCCCCAACTCTCTAGATCTACGATTGCGTAATTACTCTGTACTCTGTTGACTCCACCTAAACTCAGTGACTACACTGCAAAAGAAGATTGTTCACCACTTACAAAATACACACATAAAACAAAACAAAGCAAAAACATTGCTAAAATGATGTCTGAAGGAGTCCGGTGTACTCACAAATGGAGTTCCTGTGTAATACTTTTGTTGTAGTTTACAGAAAAAAAGGTGCATGTGACAAAAACAGCCATTTTGCAAAAAGAAAAAAAAATACTCTGTTCTTTGGGGGCAATCAGGGCCATGGAGTCCGGCCCTTGATGATGATAGTGTTTCTCAGGTCTGTTGCTTAGTGACCATCTCCGGACGAGCCAGGGGGGTTGTGGATCCAGTCCAGAACGATGAGGGACAAGCTGGTAATCATGAAAATAACTCCCACCACGAGGAAAATGGCCGCCTAAGAAGAAACAAAGACAGACATGCTAAGTTTTCGTCTAAATCAGTAGCATGTGCTTTACTGGATATAATATTGCTTCATATCAGAGGGTTTTGCAAACAAATACCATTTAGCTGACTGCATGACTTGGAAATGTTTACTGCCACTGAATATCAATCTGGGACACACCAGATAAACTGTACACAGGGGCCACGTTTGGAATTTCACACATATTCCCAGCAGTGAATGTTGGGAATGTGCAGCTTGCAATCTCCATATCAGTAAGAAAATTAGCGTAAAATAAATTATATGATTTCCAGTGATTATAACAAGATGAGTAAATCATATGATTTCCATCTTACTGCCATATCATTTAGCATTTTGCGTACCGGTATTCCAATTTCATTAGGTTATACAACTGTCACCAAATCTCAGTGTGAGGTGAGCCAATGGGGTGTGTGCCTTTACTCAGCCCTACTGACCGGTGGTCTAACATTACCTCCAGCAAGGTCATGGAGTTCCCTACCCAGTGGGCAGTGGCACACATGCTGGTGGAAGTATATTTTCTCCTGTAATGGACACTGCTTTCGGATCAACAGAGTTCAGGGCCCACGACGCAGCAGACTTACCGAGATCTTCTGCGGGGAGCGGAGAGGTACACTCTTGACCAGCTTCAGGTAAAAGCTTGCGGGGAGGATGAAGATGAGCATTGTGGCAGCAGAGGAACCTACAGGGAGGGAGAAGGCAGCCATGATGAGATTACATAAAGCAACAATTGCTAACATATAGAGAAATGCCTATTCGGTTGTTAAGTCCGACGTCACGGACCCAGCAGCTATTTTGTGAAAAGACGTTTATTAGCGCAGCCAGACGGGTTTTGCTACTTGTAAACTTTGTCATTACCACCTTCATTTTAGCGGTTTTAAAACAAAATCGCTAAACTTTAACAAAGTAATCACTGTAGCTATGCAGCCAGATGATACAAGAATGGGTAACGTCCAGGCTTCCGTGAAAAATATAGATTTGATTAGATTGAGGCAACAAGTCCGTATAAGGTGAACATTTTCTTAAAGGC
>NC_085010.1:29697244-29699744 GCF_963854185.1 Sardina pilchardus | reverse complement strand
CTCGCGTTGGAGTGCGCCATCATGAAGGGCAATGGGCACGGCAGCTGGCTCTTCTTATACATCATCTGCAGGAGCACAGGGGCACACACAGGGTTAATATGAACCCATACTTCTCCACACCAGGAGCACAGGGGCACACACAGGGTTAATACGAACCCATACTCCTCCACACCAGGAGCACAGGGGCACACACAGGGTTAATACGAACCCATACTCCTCCACACCAGGAGTTAAAACAAAGCACTTTAGAACAAATGGTGTTTTACAGTAAGCTATACTTATATCCAGTGTTATTAGTAATCAATTTATTTATTGAGAATGAACTAATCAATTTGTGCACTACAGTATTCGTGTGTTTGGCTGAATACCAGAAATTTGTTTTGAGAGAATTTAATTTCGTGGCTAAACAAAAGATTGACGTCAAACCCTCTCTAATATCTATTGTCAGTGCTGTGCACCCCCCCCCCCCCCCCCCCCAACCCCACCCCCACTCCCACCCCCCAAATCACTAACTAGCGGTCTGTAACTGTGGCAGACGGTTGCATATGAACCTGGTCAACGGGGGACTCTTAGCCGTAGCCCCTTGACCTGTTAGCACGTGCTTATTATGCGGCCTCCTCTCCAGGGCTGCCCCGCTGAGACCCCTTTGTGTCCCCCGCTCTGCTTTGCATGGCTTATGATCTGCGGCCATCTGGGCTGCTCTGCATGACTTTAGCTGGTGCTAATGGCACTGTTGGTGCTGACACCTTTACCCCCCCCCCCCCCCCCAACGCTCTTTGGGAACAGAATGGGCTTGTCCAAATGAGTGAGATTCATATGGGTCACAGTCTTTCAGCCATAGCTGGGTTTCTTCCTCTCTAAGGAGGCTTTAATGTAAATTTGATGGTGTTTGTAATCTGCAGTGTTTGCCTCTGAAAGCTCTGATGAAATGCGCTGGAATGATGTTGGTGTGAACGGAGCTGATAAGCACACCCTCTGCCCTATTTCCTCCACAGGTATGAAGAGCTTTTCAATATGGACGCCGCTCTCAGGTCTCTCCGGGTAGCCAGGATGCTATATGTTTTGCAAATGGCTTTCTTCAACAAGGCCAAAAACTGCTCTCTAGCATTCTCTGCCAGCACAGACACTTCAGGAATTCCTGGGCAATGGCTATACTGTGTGTGTACTACATAAGCACAAACTGTAGAGTTTACTTCTGACTAGATCATGTACTGTATGCCTAAATGAACTGCGCTCTACGTGGCTGTGTGTGGATCTCCAGGAGGTTATAATGAAGCTGCAGCTGGGTACTGATGACAGATTCCCTCGGCTGAGAAATTCCTAACACAGACGATAAGAGCGAGCCGCAGACCCTTTCTTATCGCGTGCGCCGGGCAAGGCGCTGCTCAGGGACACTGCCGAGAGCTCTCAAGCTCCAGCACACGGCCCGGTGAAGGACGCTACGTGTTTGCTGACATTACAAGAGAAAAGACAAATGAAGCCTTACCACGCCCAGGAAAAACACCATGCAGGAGAGGGGAGAATCCACTGGTGTAGCCCAAATAGCCTGGAAAAGCAGGAGTTCAACTGACATTTAGCTTAAATCCCGGGTGACATTTCCTCCATTGTAATTACAGGATATTTACTCGCATATTCAAACAGGCAACTAAGCTCATGGACTGAGCTGGCAAAGTGGCAAACAGAGACATGAATGTGGTTTGTTTTTTTTTCAAACAAGGGCTTACCGAGGTTTTTGAGCAGCGAGAGGGGTAAGATGATACCCATGGACACAAACACCACCAGGTAATTGCCATTGAGGTACCACTCACTAAAAAAAGGAAAGGAGAGACAGACAAAGACAAAGGTGTAAATCATTTTTAGTCTTTGACCTCCATGACACTTCTCTTATAGACAAGAAAGCTACCAGGCTTCAGCTCACAGTTAGTTTAGTCCAATCTAAAGGAACAACAAGCAGCATGGAAAAAAAAACGTGGGGGTATTGTTTGGGAAACAAGTCTGGTGAGGACTATTTTAAAAGTACTCTGACAGCACAAACGTGAATGAACCACTTAAAACACAGTGATTTCATCAGCTCAGGTGCGTATTGCGAGTTGTGGGAGTGCAAGGTACGCTCATCCTTCAGGCCTTGCTGGAGAGAGTAATTACCTTGTCAAGAATGTGTTAAAGAATCTGCCTTATGACTGTGCGACAGTGACTGACAGACTATAAGTCCGTAAACATTCACGTGGCCTTTCGACTTCACACAGAAGACTTAAACTCACTGACTGACATAATATGATGAACCATTCAGCTGAGAACTCTTCAGATTATCGGGCACTTTTATGACGCCTACCGGCATCAAACCCAAATACGTGAGATGCCAAAGAGCAATACTGTGCCTTCACAACTAATATCTGCTTTTTGTTGTGGTTGGTTTTACAGATTAGTGGTCTTGTCTGGTCGGTGGTGACTGTTGACTCAGAGTAAGCTGTACTTACAATACATGCTCACATTCCTCAAC
>NC_085010.1:29664744-29692244 GCF_963854185.1 Sardina pilchardus | reverse complement strand
ACCTTGAACATGATTCCACTGTCCTATAATGGTCAAGCTGCTTAATGCTTACAGCCTCCGTGTTTTTGTACAAACCAATTCTAACTGCTACATACAAACAAAACCGTCACCAAAACTTTCAAAGAACATTCAGACACTGAAGGAAGATACATAGGAAAAAAATCTCTGCACACTTGCAAAAAAAGTGTTTTACTACCAAGCTTTCGGTTCTTAGACCTTCACCAGGGACACTGAAGGAAGATACAAAATGGCCACACAAACAACCAACGACGTGCCGATGAACCAAGCTGCATGAACTCCATGACACACAATGCTGATTCTGAGACCTATCGGTGGGAAGAAGTCAATCTGACGGCCGAGTCTCGGTGACGGAGACGGGAGAGCAGATGATCGGCGCTGCGCTCGCTGCCAGAAGAATGTGAAGCAGCTGGGTGAGCCCAGGGCTCTGCTTTACGACGTGCAAGACATCTGCGCTTCAAAGAGAAGCCAGTACGTGCATTAAAGCCCAGTCTAGCATTCCACCTCTTAGAAATGTAACGCCACCAACACTTTCTCTCTCTTTTTCCCCTCTCGCTCTGTGCTTGCTGTAGCTCTCTCGCCCCTAAGCGCTGGTCTCACTCACTGTGTCCCAGCTCTGGCCATTCCGACCGCAGACACCTCAATGAAACTTCACCCAAACTTAAAGACAACTCTCCCAGACAACCCCCCCCAACCCTCCCCCTCCTTAAAACTGTCACATCACTACCAGCACAGACCACCCAAGGATTCACGCATCCAGATTGTAAACAATAGCAAAGCATGCGGCTACTCACTCACTTGCTCTGAGGGCTACTGAGGATATGGAGCTGTCCAAGCGGTCCTTACAGTCAGGCGGACGGAGAGAGACTTTTTGGCCACACAGGTGAGAGGGACGCTTAAAAGGGCAGAGGGAGGGCTTTGCTCGACCAATCAGTGGGCCTTCTCTCTGGGCCCCCCACCCCACCTCCTCTCCAAGTCTCTTCCTCATCCCAACCAGACCCCCGCCCCCCACCGCCCCCCAACACACACACACACACACACACACACACACACACACACGTGCATACCCCTACTCGAACTCCTGCGTCATGTCACCACGCACACAGACAACCCTAGTTTAAAAAAAAAGAGAATTGGGCAAGATAACGAGGCCTGTTGCATCAACAGCTGTTTGTTCTCTTTTGCTGGGCCAGACTAAAGCCTGGCCATCCGAAATGCCCACTCATGAGGCCAGACACAACACAGCTCCAATTGGACCCTCATGCACTACGTGCCCGGACACTCAGCCAAGCGCTCTACCGCAGAAACTGGCCCCGACGGGAGGCAGGGACGCTATCAGCTCCAATCAGAATTGTGTGTGTGTGTGTGTGTGTGTGTGTGTGTTTGAGTGTGTGCGTGCAATTACTAAAAGCAAGGTCACCATCCACCTTCACAGAGAAAAGCGCATAAAGTGATCTAAGGCCACCCATCTAAAACATACTGGAATTCTCAGAACATCAACTCGGTATTCCTGTAATGTTAATGTTTATACAATTTCAATGTCACAGCGTCACTACGCGCTGCGTAAGAAAAACTGTACCACTGCAAGGATGATGCAACATTTCAACACCCTGTTGACTTATTTCCCTCTTCATACCTCAGGCATGAAACTCTTTAACATCTGAAGTGAGGCACAAAAAGCTGCACTATATCCATGACAACTCCTGCTGCCACAAACAAACTTTTTACAGATCACCAAAAGTTATGAATAATGATTATCATGATCATGAGCATTCTCATGAATAATGATTATCCTTAATCCCGGGAATAGTAATAATCTTAGCATGTTCTGGGAATGCACTGAGAAAAAGACGTATATATGGTATATCGGAAGATTACCTTAGAGAGCCTAAGCAGGGAGATATGAATAAGAGGGCTTGCAGTGTAATCCAGTGACGTCCAGGTAGCCCTAAGTTGGAGCAAAAGTCCTCGCGGGCCAGTAGGGACACTCCTTATATGTCAGTCACACCTTTTCAGTTCATAGAGTTCACACCATGTGAGCCAATCATGAGCTATTGTCCGAGTGGGCCAGCTGGGAGCGAGACCCGCAGCGCTAGGCTGCCACTGATCCCAGGTCAGAATGCACACATGTGGGCTACACAACACATCAAGCATCACCAGCTGCTCAGAAGACAAAGCTCAACGCCGGGCTGCCGCGGACACGCGTCACACGCTAAACAGACCCGTGTTGACGTCACCTGTGAAACGCTGGGCCACCGAGTGAATGAGCCTCACTACCAAGCGAGCACCCCATGGGCTAGGAGCCGGGCAGACAGGGCAAGTGTAATGGGAGAATCTTGGGCCAATCTCTGGTAGCCTGGCTAAGAATAAGATGAACGCCGAGTCCACCTCAAAAAAAAATATGATGACAGCTCATACTTTAAGTGTCAGCATTCTAACAGACTAGTCCCAACAGGACGTAGCTGGCTCGTGTGTTTGCCAGGGGATGATCCTGGACCACGCCAGTGACGCACACAGATATATGCAAACACTACCACTGAGCACACACGGGGCCTCAAACATTGCAGCTCACCGAGGGCCGCAGGGTCCGATCACCTGCCTTATCTCCTGGCTCTCTGTTTATTTACACACAATCAAGGACACATCTGATTCTTATGGAGGCGTCTTCAGTCTTCACATGACGCAACTGAGGCTTTCTGAAACTGTCTTCACTTCCTAATGGCTTAAAAACCATACCATTTTAAATTGACCTTCTCAAATGCTGCCATGCAGGTCTTGTAGGATTATCTGGGATCAAGTGAGAGATATTAAAGCCGCTTATCACTAGTTAGGCAGGTCTTTAGACCTTTGCACATTCTTTTCTCAACTAACTTCTATACAGAATTCCTAATTTGCATTTCACAGCAAATGTATACTCATTGAGAAATTTTCAAAAACTCTGTTCAACACCATTGAAAATGACTTCTACATTGGAAAAACATTCTGGTTCTGACAACAAAAACACACTAAACTGGAAGACTCCTGGAGTTCCTCTCGGGAACATTATTGAGGTAAAATCAAACACACATACACACACACACACACACACACACACTCACTCACTCACACAGACATAGCCGTTATAAGGATCTGTAATCTTCTGATGTCCTTCAGGTTCTTCCTCACTGCTGTGCCACATTCCACACATCCGCCCGAGTTCTCCCCGAGTGCCCATGTCTGTGTGCTCGCTGTGTGTGCAGAACACAGGTCAGGCTCGGGGCGACTCTCTCCTTTGCACTCTGGGTGTACACAGGTGGACACGACCAGAGCAATTCTGGATATAAGCTCCATAGAGAGGATTAGTCATCCATAGAAAGTTGGATGCAAATGTTATTTTCAGTTCAAAAATGACATAAACACCTAAAAAGAAAAACCTTAAAAAAAAAAACCAGACATGCAGCTCAGAAAGGTGAATGTGTATGCATTGTCTACTCAAATTGAACAAAACACAAAATGTATTAGAAAAGTCAAGGTCGGTTTAGAAAAAAAGGCCCAGGGCGTACTACGAATTCATGACTGGATGGTGATCTTTGGCTGCCGTGTACTCTTTCCTTTCATACCACAGCAAGGGCCACCTGACTGATGCCACTGAGTACACAAAGGTAAACCTGGAGCCCTGCACAAGAATGTGCTTCACGTGGACCGTGTCAGCAAACATTCAACTGCAATATTTTGATGGCCTGGCCTCATCTAACAGCGAGGTGATTGTGGAAGGATGCGAGCATTCTCACAGGTCGAGGCATGTGAGCTGGCAGTCAACGGAACACCCCATGAAAATATGTCTCCGCCAACTGGACCCGAGTTCTGGCAAGTCTTCCTCTCCTCGCTGAACCGCTGAGAGTAGCCAGACAGCTATTTGTCAGGGTGAAAACTTGATCTTTGGTTCTTAGCTCTTTGAAAAAAAATATTGTTGTCACGGAGGCTGAAGAGTGCCGTTTACATGTGCTCCTTTTGTAGCAGACTGATACGAGGAACACTTTAGCTCCTGAAGACTTGAAGCATTAAGAACAGAGGAGTATGTTTAATCACTGGTAGTGTGATCACTCTAAGTCTAAAGAAAATTAAATTATGGTTAAAGGGACACTTCACCGATTAGCATTAAGCTTTGTATCTTTAGAAAACAAGTCATGTTTTTGAATGGTCGTGCATCATTCCCTCAATTTGCCTTGAGATGGGAGAAATACGGATTTCAATGAAACCCATGAATAGGACTTCCTGCTTTCAATGATGTCAAAAGATGATTTTTACATCATTGAAAGCAGGAAGTCCAACATTGAAATCCGTATTTCTCCCATCTCAAGGCAAACTGAGGGAATGACGCACGACCATTCAAAAACATTACTGTTGTTCTAAAGATACAAAGCTTAATGCTAATCGGTGAAGTGTCCCTTTAGGGTATGAACTGTATAACAAGAATATTCCATGATGCAGGTTGAAGTAAATTACGGTTAAGGTATGAACTGTATAACAAGAATATTCCATGATGCAGGTTGAAGTAAATCATGGTTACGGTATGAACTGTGATGCAGGTTGAATGCCCCATAGCGCCCCTTGTCCTGAACACCAAGCTTCAGGGCGATTCCAAGACACTCTGTAAATAAACTAAATCAGTCTGGCAGGACAAATGACATAACATTGGCAGGGACACATTGAACCATTCTAAATGGCACTCGGGTCAGCTGGCAACTGATCAATTACAACTTTGCATTTGATGGCCAATTCATACATTCATCTTAATATATTACCGCTATATGCAACTATGCATGAAAAATTGTACTATAGATAACATGCAGACTGATAAATGTTTCTGCATTAGATAATAATGGCATGCAGTGTTCGGACATATTTGTGTACATCTCTGATATGAACAGTGAATTTATGACAGAGATACTGGCCTCTAGCTTTGTCGCTGTTATGAAAATTAGATGCAAATCACTTGTGCTATTCCTCACCCCAATGGACCTATGATACTCTGCAAAGCTAGATCCATTCTCCCAAGACAGTACTGCGGACACAAGTGAAATATTGTGCACCCCTAATGACAGGTACCACACCTGTACCCACAGATGTGACAGGAAAGAGCATACAAAAATATTGTTACGATACGACCCTACCTCACGCAGCCACATGGAGATGACCCGTGTCCACACTACTAGGTTACAGTGTAACAGATCTTGATTCAACTCCACTGATTCGTGTCACTACAGCAGGCCATACGGACTGATCCAACTCCAGAGGAGCGAGCCCTCAGCCAGTGCTTCACATACACACCCATACGCACAGCCTACGACATGTCAGCAGAGGCACGCATATCACACACACACACACACACACACACTCCTACTGACAAGACACACACACACACACACACACACACACACACGTGCACACACACACACACACACACACACACACTCCTACTGACAAGACACACACACACACACACACACACACACATGCACACACACACACACACACATGCACACACACACACACACACACTCCTACTGACAAGACACACACACACACATGCACACACACACACACACACACACACACACACAATCCTACAGACAAGACACACAGAGAGAGAGAGAGAGAGAGAGAGAGAGATAAAGTCAAACAGCCAGAGAGGGAGAGAAAAAGAGAGTGTGTGAGAATTGGATGTAGATGTGGGTGAAAGAAAGGGAAAGAGAGTGAGTGTGTCACATTTGGATCATTATGGAAGCATGTGTGATAGAAGGTAACCTCTCAATGGCCAACTCAAGCTTCAGGGAGTGTTCCAAAATGGCATCACTCCCTTACCAAGCTCAGAGGTGGAATATAAGCCTACTTTTAGATGTTTGAAATGGAGATGCAAATAAGCTATCAGCCTCTCATTCTGGATTGTGCCCTAGGCTTGTGTTGCTTGCTTTACTGCGTGTGTTGAAAACATACAGTATTGCATGGCTTCCTTTTTCTGGTCACTGGCAAAGTTCACTAGAATGAATAGTGGTAACAGAACGTGTGAGAGAATGTCTCACTTCACAGAACTGTTTGTAAAACTGACATACCTGTTTCAGTGTATATTACGTACTTTGAGTCTGTTTCCTTGCCATGAGGGGATGTCTTGTGTGTGTGTGTGTGTGTGTGTGTGTGTGTGTGTGTGCGTGCGTGCGTGCGTGCGTGTGTGCGTGCATGCGTGCGTGTGTGTGTGTGTGTGTGTGCGCATGCACACATTCACACATACATCTGGTGGGTAGATATGCTAAAGGTGGGAGGGTTCAGATAATAATTCTTGCCACTACATATCACTAGATTGATTATGTGTGCAGGGCTCAAACTCATACGAGATTAAACAGCCTTCTTTCGCGGCTACCCAAAACAATGAGTTGTGTGTGTGTGTGTGTGTGTGTGAGCCTTCTTTAGCAGCTACCCAAAACAATGAGCTGCTCTCTGTCACAGCTGCCTCAGGAGGGAGGAGCATGGCCGAGTCTGATGCAACCTTGTGTGATTATCTCTTCAATGATTATTTGAAAGCACACATGACAAAGTCATTATATTGCCCCGTGTAAAATAATTGGAGTAAAATAAAATGAGAAATAAATCCCCCCCCCCCCCCCCCCCCCCTGTTTTGGTGGAGAGCCATTATTGTGGTAGACCACTTGCTTTTGAAGCTATCAAAATGCGTGCCCATCACATGCTCCGCCAAATCCAGTTTACTATCAGAAAAATAGGCATGAAAGCCTAGCCTACATTTCTACACACCTCAACACCACCACACAGGAACAAGCGTCAACAATGTTGAAGCCTACGAAACCCGCAAGTGCACTCGGCTACAACGGAAGTTTCGTGAACCAGTTCTGAGATCTGTGTCCACAAAGTAAACAAAAAACCCACTTAAAACCGACTAAGAAAATCCCATTTTACTGACTAAGTGTGATGTGTATCAGGAGGACAGCTATGTTATAGCTAGCACGTGCAGGCGGGCGCGTAACCAGGGTTGATACTCTATTGTCGTCTGGACACAGCACAATTGCGCTCAGCATATTGGCAACGCTGAAAGTAGCCTTGTCTTCCCTAGTCTACCCTTGCCTAGTCTGCCCTATGTGAAACAAATGGCAACCATATATAAATCAAACATAAGGTACGAGCGTAAATAACCAGGATACATTTATCCAATATCTTATTGGAAAAGAAAAGATTCAAACGCCTCTCTTATAAAGTGTTAATAGCAGTATGGTTCAGACTTGTCTGCTCCACATTGAAAAACTTAAACAATTCTCGATCTGCAGCATAGGTTATATTATTATTTTTTAATCAAAGCCTTAATCTAGACTACTCTTTACACTGTTCTTTCCCCCCTCAGCCTTCCTACTACTATGTGGTTTTAATACAGCCAGTGCGTAACAACATGTTAAAGGCTTGTACTGAGTTATAAACCTGTAAGTATGTGCTCATATTCACTATTTTCTGGTAAGAAACCCAATTAATCAGGTCCGTGTTGTTTTCCTGGAAAGATTTTAAGTGTAAAATACTAATTTTCGGTGTAGACCACACTCACTAATTTTCATCTTTGTTTATACTGACTGGATTATGTAATCACCAATGCTTCTTAAACACATGAACCACGTCTAGGATAACCCATTTAACTTCAGGAGCCATGTCTGCATGACACTTATAACGCAGAATTTACTCTAACCTGTATTATAAATGTAGGGCAATGCATTTCTTTCAGTTCTTTTAGTCAGGAAATGTAAACTACCTATTTCCTAGATGAATATGGGGGAGGGGGCAAACACTTGAGTTATTTATGCCATGCGCTACAGTAGCCTAACACGACAGAGAAGAACCTATTTCACTTATTTACTTCAGAACAAACCAGTTATACTGTGCGGATACTCAAACAACGTTCTTCCAACATACACATATTTAGAGCATCTATTACCAGTCAGCGCAGGTTATAATCCGTTTTCAATTCTTACCGCCAAAGCTTTTCAGCCTCTATGGCTACACCCCATGGTCACTTCAGAAAACCTCGCCTTGCCTAGTATGGACAACTAAAGATGCTTACACGATTGGCTACTTTTAACAAATAGTGGTAAAATGTAGACCAAGTAGCTGACTCTACACTGAAACAAGCCATAACAATCTTACAAATAATGTGCACAATGAACCTGTTTACGTTAGCCTATATGAAATGCCAACAACATATGCATAGTCTGGGAAGGCATTATGACACTGATTAAGAAGTTACAACAATGAAGCATGTTGGCAAACCTTACCAAAAGGCGTGTCGTGAAGAAAAATGCACAATATGAAATAACAACTGTTGCACTACAATATAAGTTTGCATAGCAACCCACCTTGAATGAAGGCTATCAATTGAGTGGAGACTTCAGTGCGCTACCAATCGTAAACTAAGCCGACGCAGGCTATGTTGAGCAAGCATACGGACCAGCCCATTTAACGAGGAAGAGACTGGAAATTTCCACCATGTGATGGCAACCTTCCTCAAGCATCATATTTCACACTGAAGGAGTGAGTGTGGGGTCTTGGCCTCTGCGCGCAGTAGTGAGTTGTCATGCTATTGGGTATAGCTTATCAATGATATGGAAATGTAAGTAAAGCAAAATCGTCCAGAAATACCGTTGTGGATTTAGTTAACATACAGAATGTGTGTGTTGAGTACCCAAATTGTGCCTGAGGTTTCTATATGAAGCAAATACATTCTATTTTAATTCTTAGTGGATCAGATAAGACTTCATAACTGACACAGTTTTGTTAGTTACACCCACTCATAAGTGGTTGTGGGGTCAATTGTTTGCTCAGGAATCTTTCATGTGCTCTTGTTTATGTCTAACTGAGTGAGTGCTTTTTAGCCGACAAGTTATGAGGCCCTGTGTCGGGATTTTGGAGGCCCTATTATTGAAGTATGGGCAAAGTGCAGCATTGAGAAGACCTATCATTCTTTATTATACATCTTGTGAATGGTGTTCAGTTAGGAAGCCATTTTTTTTTTACTTTGAAGATAAGTAAGGCCAACTTTTGGAAAAATGTGCATTTTTGTAGAGATGCATGCTGATGACACCCCTTTTCAGCCCATTTGTAGGGTCGTCTGTCAGCTATGATGGCACAATTTGAGGCTCCTATACAAAGCTTTGTGTCTGTAAAGAGATCCTGGATAGAGACATTTAAAGATGAATAGCCTCCACTTAGCACAGAACGCATGTGTACTTTGGTAATCTCGGAGGTTACATGCTTCATATAGCCCATTCAGAGTTTACATTTGTGTATACACAAGCAACGCATTTCATGAACTACCATCCTCTTGTGTTCAACCCCACCAGTTTCACTTGAAACATGACAGGATACCAGTTTGACACCTCATATGTTGATTGGACAAACTGTTCATTCTGTTCTCTTCTCCATAAAATTGCTCCCCTCCCTCATCAGTGAAACCTGGAGCTTCAGATTGTTTTAAATGTTGTTTTACACAATGAGCATTTAATTAGAACTTGTATAGGCCCACCCCACCCCAGTCCCTTCTTGCAATTGCATTTTATTGTAGGCTACAGTATGTGTATATTGGACTCGTTATAACCATTTAATTGAGGAGTTGACTTCTGATTTCGATTGAAATTGTGTGTACAACTGTGGCCAGAAGTTACGTTTTTTTGGCCATGAAATAGTAAAGAAAAAGTGAATTAAATCCTATTCTTATGAAGAGCGTTTATTTATTTATTTATTTATTTATTTATTTGTTGTTTGTTTGTTTATTCATTCATTTAGAGATAGCTTGTGTCCAAAGGGATATGGTCAAGGTCAAGCTAAGTCCAGGGAGAGAGGACAGGATAGAGGAGAAGGTCATGGTAAGTGCAAGTGTTTTAAGTTGTTTCTGACCATTCCGTTTTGTTTTCTCTTGTTTTTGTTTTGTTTATTGATATTATTTGGGTTTGGGGTGCTTGATTAGGCAATGGGTTAGCTGCTACTGGCTGCATTAGGATAAGACTTTCCTACTGACATTTAGCCTGGGAACTGACTTATCACCTAACTTACTGTATTAGGCCTTGTGTCTCTCAATTCGTCCTTCTATTGGCGGGAATCGGTGAACACAGCCCCAGTGGTACGTTGTTATTGGATGGTGGTTTCCTCCCTGCATTCTAAGATTATTTAGCATAGCATAAACAAACACCTTCACACCTTCATATTTGGTTTAAACGACTTACAAAATAAAACAGTACAGTAGTTAGAAATGAACAGAAAACCATTTTAGAAACAGTTAAAAAGTTGGTAAGACTACATTAAGGAAAATAGCAATAATATAACAATCAATAATGAGAATAAACAATACCATAAATATATAAACCAAGAACCACTTAATTGATTTAAGTACAAGTGTGAACAGATCTTTAGACCACTCTTAAAAGATCCAAAACTCGTAGGAACGCAGAGGACTGGGCAACTCATTCCACTAACAAGGAACCACTGAAGAGAAGAGTCTTGAATTTGACCTATTGTCTAAGGCTGGTCCACACAACAGGTGCTCATCAGACAGCATGAGCGGTTGGGTTGGAGACAGAGCTGGATTATAGAATTGAAATAGCAATGAGCAGATCCAGTAAGTGTCCTATAGGCCAAGGTGAGAGATTCAAATTTAATTCTGACTAACAGGAAGCCAATGAAGGGTATCTAAGATAGGAGTTATATGTGTCCTCTGCTCTGTGGCTGATTAAAGACCAGCCGTGCTGCAGCATTTGAAATCAATTGTAGCAATCTTACTACACAAGCATGATGGTCAGCTAACAGTGAATTACAGCAGTCCAGTTTAAATAACCATGGCCTGTATAAGAAGTTGTATGGCATCTTGTATAAGGTCTCATCTTCCTAATGTTGTAAAGGACACTATGACATGATTTTGCAATTGAGGCTACATGCTAAGAAAAGTTAAGATGGTCATCAATATACGTGTTGTTCTAGTTGGGGTCATGAAGATGAGTCAAACAGGATTTTAATCTGTTTGGGAATATCTTTTTAAAATGGGAACCCATGGGAACTTTGACAAGAGAGGAAAGAAGGAAGAAGTGTAAACAATCTCTTATTTGAACGACTGTTGGTTTTCTTGACACAGGTACAGCTTTATCCACTGCTGGAGTATTCCTTCCTTGATCTCACTATGTTACTGTGTCAAGCATAACGTTGGAACAAGTTTACATAGTGTAGTGGTCCTCATGTGCACCTCGCTTGCTAATAGTTCCCAGTTTCGAAAACTGGGTGGAAACATATTTGGAGAGATCTTGCGTTACACATCAGTTTAGATGTACTGTTCTTGTTTAAAAAGAAGGAGCTATTCCAGAACTGAGTGAAGTGTTAAACACTTTTGTGTCCAGCGGCAGAACAGCAGGTGTGATAGACTGCTGTGATGTTCTGTTCTGAATTTGCTGAGTTGACCACCACGACTTCCTCAGGTAACTCCATTGACCGTAGCTCATCTGCTTGCCTATTGGCTTTGTTTTCTCTATGACTGCCAGTATCTTGGTCTTACAATCTGAAGTCTTTTTTTGTGGCTTAAGTGTCTTTAATCATACGGTCTTTTGATTTGACTCTGATTCTGATTAATTTCTCAGGACTTATGTCTATTTGATAAAATAGCTTTTAATACACGTCTCGGTCCCATCTCTGCAGCATATGTGTCTTTGGGGAATTCCCAGACAAAGTGTTACAAATCTTAAGGTGCAGGGTCTCGTCTCCTGCTACATATCTGGAAGCATTGAGTCGCACATTGTTGATTGTGCCCCTAAATACTAGCTGAAGGAGTCCGGTTAAGATAGAGTAGTTCAATTGGCTGTGTTGGAGGAGGAGGTGGGGGTTGAGTAGTGCTTTGAAGGTAGAGAAAAGTTTCTGGGTGTCATTGACTGTGGATCTTGTCATTGTGTAGTTATGCTGGCTGAGAATAAGGATAGGAGTGACTGATCTGTTTGAGATCATTGGTTTGGATTTAAGTCATTTTCACAGTGATCAGATCATTCAACCATAGGTGAGATTAGTTGGATTGAGCAGGTGGTTCGAGAACGCAGGCTATCCAGACATGAGATCAGTATAGTATATAATGTAGTACATTTCTATGGGCACACCATGACACTTGAGCTTTCAAATAACTTTGAACTGCTTGTAGAATTGCTAAAAATCAGCACGTCTCATGTTCATGAACAATCTTATCTCACTGTGCTGAACACAGTCAGGAATTAAGCATGTGGATATTGTTTATGATGAATCTTAACATGCAGTGTGTGTGTCTTGTTCTATGGCCACTGTTATCTCAAAATAAATAGGACTACAACATTGAGAAGATTAATTTCTTGTAAATTTGAGTGTACAACAAAATACTGTTGTATTTATTTAAGATAAGTATAGCTGCTGTACTGTCTTCCTCCTACAAACTGCTTCATTGAAAGATAAGAGACCTTTTTACGTTGCTTTTTACACAACTACTGTATATTCACATTGTTTTGTTTGGGGAACAAAATGCCTTTCTGCCCACTTTCTGCTGAGGTGAAGGAATGGTGTACTCCAGGGCTATTCAATTAGTTTGTAATAGGGGCCAGTTCATGAAAAGTATCACAACTGAGGGGCCGGAGAAATATCGCTTGAAATATGAGTAATCACGTACAAATGTAACTACAACAGCACCAATATGTGTGTTCAAATGTTGCATTTTGTAAATGCATAATATCTTTTTTTTGGTGGTTATTTTGTTGCATTTGTGTTTTGGGAATATTTCTGCCACGGGCCCAGACTACCACAGTGGTAGGCCAGCATTGGGAAGGTGACACTGGATCTATATTGCTAATATGTTGCATTTTGTAAAAGCATAATATTGTTTTTTGGTGGTTATTTTGTTGTATTTGTGTTTTGGGAATATTTCTGCCACAGGCCCAGACTACCACAGTGGTAGGCCAACATTGGGAAGGTGACACTGGATCTATATTGCTAAGATGTTGCATTTTGTAAAAACATAATATCGTTTTTTAGTGGTTATTTTGTTGTATTTGTGTTTTGGGAATATTTCTGCCACAGGCCCAGACTACAGTGGTAGGCATTGGGAAGGTGACACTGGGTCTACATTGTTAATATGGCTAATATGAAATCTGTGACAGCAATGGAATCTGAGCTTTGCGAAGTAACTGCTAGGTCCATACAATTTCCAATGGGTACAAACATGTTTCAAAACAGTGTTCAAATTAATTAAATGTGCGTTATCGGTCGCATATGTAACTCTTCTCAACATACATTGTACATTTAACGTTCCTACCATTTAAATTGGACGAACGTGTTCACAAATCAATATACAGTAGACTTGACATCAAGGCGATGGATGTGTATTAGTTTCACACTGAAACTATTTGCGTGGTGCAACCCGTTAAAATGTTACAGTAGTAGCTCATATACTCCAACATAGTGACAACGTTGAAATTAAGCTATGTTTCACTCGTTCTAAACGTTACGTGCAATTGGCTGAGGTGCAGTGGCTGCAGGACTTCAGAGCGAGTGAGGGCATGCAACAGAAATGATGCCACAAGTTACTCCTATTTGCTCCAATAGCTACATTACGAGTGGCGAATGTTTTCGCAAGGATCTGCTTGAAGAGGCGCACTACCGGTGAAATTTCATGCACCAAAAATGCTTCGTGCTTTGAGGGAAACAACTTGGATTTGGCGCACGTCAACATGTTGGTGACGCTGCGTAAAAACGAAGCAAGGCACAAGTAGGCTAACGTATTTGCATGATAAACAGTAACACAGTAGCCTAACGGCAACGCACCACATCGAACATTATTTTTAGGCGCTGCTCGCAGAGCCTATGTACCTCCATTATCGTGTTTTCCACCAGTTATTTACGCCTCTACCGAATATAAGGATTTGCTCATATAACATCATCAGCCAACACTTCAAGGGCCACTACAAAGTATCTCGGGGGCCGGATCCGGCCCGCGGGCCGCTAATTGAAGAGCCCTGGTGTACTCTGTAGGTTGGATCAGACACACCCTAAACTGAATTCGGCTCACCTTATAATTGTTCCAGGAATGGCTTTAGATCGATTGAGTTGCAGTGCCAGTCCCTGTTCTTTGGCATATACACCGAATGCCTCCAGCCATGGTGGTAGTCTTAGAGTGTGTGCTATCCCCAAATCCTTGTGATTTATCATGATGATGAGGGGGCAGAGAAGGCAACATTTCTTCTATGTGGTAACAGGGGAGTATTAAGCTTTTGATGTTCATAGACCCATTGCTTTTCCCCCATAAACTCATTTGGGGAGCCCTCTTGACCTCAAGGATGTGAAAAACATCATTACATGATATTGAACCCCTCCTCCAAAGGCTCCAACACAGTATGAATCTACTGGGCTCTGTCTACTTGCCCATCTCCCATTAGTATGATGAGTTAACATCACAAGTAGCTGTAATATCAAAGGAACGTTATGTTCCTTGCAAAGATGAAATGTGAAATGCATCAGATGTGCAGCAAACTGGAGAGTGATTTGTGGGAAACATACTGTAGTAGAATATGTTGGCCACTAGAGGCAAACTTCCAGCAAAGTTCTGGCAACAATGGCACTCTGGCAAATACTGTATGTTCACCAGTGATTTGCCACCAAACTGGGCAAATAGCAAACTTCCAGTGAAGTTCTGATGACAAACCTAATGTGCATATTACATTGAGGCAATTTGTGGTGACAAAGCTATATTTGCATGTGAAAATATGACATTCCCCGCAAACGTGGCAAGTGTTTGCCAGAAACAACATTTCTGTAATGGCGATTCTTTTACCTTGAAATAATTGGTTCCAACTCATTTAGATTTTCCAGCTGATTTATGATACAGAGAAGAGCGTCTTCTGCCAACACCCCCCCCCCCCCCCCCCAGGCCTGGTATAGCCAGTTTGTTGTACCATGCAGGAACATGTTCCTCTTCATCAGTGTTCTCATCACTCAATACAATTGTACACCATATACAGTACGAGATCATTTTAAAAAGGCAGAGGGGTTGATGTACTATTGCTTTTGCACCCACTTGAAGTGTATTGTCTTCACAACATGCGGATAAAAACATGGCAGGAGCTGCGAGTGGGAATTTGTGCTTTTCATGTCATGCTCATGCTTATGCATATGCATTCATAGGAGCGTCAGGGGGAACTGGGAGTTTTGCGTAAAAATGGCCTAATCAGATATTCCCCTTTTTGTACAAAAACTGCCCATGAAAGGTCACGTCTGTTTTGAGGTGAAATGTTTTGTAAAAGCAGGTATGCAGTTAAATGTGTCAGTATGAGAAGCATTCAAAGACAACAGAATTGGTATTTAGAGCACCAGTTTGGCTTCTTTGTACTATGTTGTCAGAACAAACCTTACAAGTAGTTTGAGTAGTTTCTTAAAGGGACACTTCACCGATTAGCATTAAGCTTTGTATCTTTAGAAAACCAGTCATGTTTTTGAATGTTCGTGCATCATTCCTTCAGTTTGCCTTGAGATGGGAGGAATATGGATTTCAATGTTTGACTTCCTGCTTTCAATGATGTAAAAATCATCATTTTACATCATTGAAAGCAGGAAGTCCTATTCATGGGTTTCATTGAAATCCGTATTTCAAAAACATGACTGGTTTTCTAAAGATACAAAGCTTAATGCTAATCGGTGAAGTGTATCTTTAAGTGGAGTAGAATACTGCTCTACATTAACTCTGCTTGTTGATATCTTCTTATCATGTATCGTATTAATTCATGGCCGCTAAACTTTTGATTCCTTTCAATGTTGTGATCGGTTGACTCTGTTCAACTGCGCTTGTGATTGAATCATGCCGTTCAGTTGTGAGCCGCGCTGCTCTTTCTGCGGGTTGGTCAACACTCACTGGCGGCGACATTTTGCATTTGCATTTGACGCTAAAGAGATCTTTGTCAACTCGTGTCAGACGCCACCAGTGGGCTTTGCCCCGTTAAAGATAGTGCAGTTCTAAACTTTGCTGTCACTTGGCGCGCTTCAGATGCCGCCAGTAGCCGTTGGGCTTTAGGGATTTGAGAGTCACTGTTAAGACAACCCATTCATTTTCCAAAAACAAAAACAACTCAGTTGGTGCCTAACTTCTACTAAACAGCCACTGTTGGAGTCCACCCACTACCCACTGCCCACTCCCAGGTGGATACCCCACTACCCATTGCCCACTCTCAGGTGGATACAGCAGACCGGCGGTCTCATGTCTCACAGTCTCAGTGAGAATTGCTTTGTTTGGTAACTATTGGAGGTCGTGCCATACAGCTTACTGTAATACCCCTAAATTATTACAGCAGCTAAACATAGGCCAAGAAAGACCTTTGGCTTGAAAAACGGAGCTTTCTTTTTCAGTACTATTGCAGTGAATGTATTGTTGAAGGCAGTTGATGCATAGTATGGAAGCCCTGACATTTATTTCAGACCCCATTTTCTTGAGAGCTTATATATTTATATATTATTTATTTCAAGATAAGGAAATGGAAGATATTGAAACTGTATTCCCCTGTGATGATGACAAAATGAATTTGACATCTTGTAAAAGTGTGTGTGTGTGTGTGTGTGTGTGTGTGTGTGTGTGTGTGTGTGTGTGTGTGTATGTGTGTGTGTCTTATCCAGTATTATGGGAGGAGGCAAGGTAAAAGATTGACACAGATTGACACATCTGCACACCAAGGACTAAATCTGAAGGCTCAGTGTTCCATCCATACATGTTTGTAATTTCCTAATTTCTCAATTGTCATTTTACGCAAAAGGTTCATCAAGGTGAGACGAGGGTAGCCATCACCATGGCTATGTAGGGCAGACCACCTTAGCGAGCAATGTCGACTATAGTTGAAGTAAGATGTTGTAGTGTGTGACATTACAGAGTACAATGCCATAGAAACGATTCCTGTAAGTTCAACACAGTCTCTGTTATGTAAGGTGACGAATAGCCTAAGGCTCTTAACGTACGGCCCGTTTTTCGGAGAACACCTTTGAGACAGTGTGCCACCAGTCTGGCTGAGCAAACAAGGCCCCACCATCACTCAGCACAGCCGACAGGCACCGGGATTTATCGCTCTCTTTCAGCCTTAAAGGTGCCACCCTGCTCTACTGTACACCCAAATGGTCAAACTAACTCAAAATGTTGGACACTAATAACCTTGAAATGTATCATTTACTCAATCAAATGAAGCTTAAGCAAATGAGTTACAAACAGTAACTTTTTATAAGTTTTTTATATTTAAGTTGGCTTAAGGCAATTAAGTCAATAATGTCAATTCAATGAAGCTCACTGTAGATAAAACTATGGAGCATTTCGCAAACATATCTTGCACAATTGATTGAACAATGGACTGTCGTAGATAGCAGTGCATTAAATTGCCATCAGCAAACTATGTGATACTGTTGGGTAAGCTGTCTTACATGTTTTAAGGTTAACTTGTTATGGTGGGAGTAAAGCATACATGTCAAAACACATCCTGAAGACACAGCTCTCAAATCGTATTGGCATTTACAACTTACTGTTTAATACAACTAACATTAGCAGAAACAAAATACTATTGAAAACTCAAAAATGTGATGGGTAACACTTTACTTGACGGTATCTAGTGACATGACACGGTCACTGTGTCTCTGTCATGACACATGAACCCTAACCCTGACCCTGACCCTAACCCTAACTTGTCATGACAAAAACCAATGACACTTTATGACTTTAAGAAGCGTTAAGTCATAAATGTTAATGACTTGTTTGTAATGTTTATGACATGTTCATGGCAGTGTAGATACCTGAAGGTGAAGTGTGTTTTTTTTCTGATTTATTGTTTTATTTATTAAAAAAATATTGTTTTATTTATTGAAGTCATGAGAATCTACAGTAGGTAACACTCACAAACAGTTTTGATAGTCTTTATGTGTTTGTTTGAATTGGAAAAAATAATAGTTAAGCGTTTACATGTATAAACAAGTTATAAACAATATTTCAAGTTAGTTTGGGTTTGCGACTGTTTTGGTTTGCAGTGTGTGTGTGTGTGTGTGTGTGTGTGTGTACTGTATGTGCACATGTTTGTATTTGTGTGTGTGTGTGTGTGTGTGCTAGAACCGTGAAAGAATAGATTGGTACATGTACTTAAAATATGCAATATACTATCTACTATCATTGTTGAGATACTGCAAAAAGATGAAATAATGTGAAGAACAGGACCACAGATTTTGATAACGTATTACCATGACTGACAAGAAAATTTCCGTCAATAATTATCCGTACATTTTAGTGATTTTCAATGATCGTAAATGAAAAATATTGGATGCAGACATTTAGTCCATAAAGATGAATAGCGAAGACAAACGTTGCTGTCAGATGAAGATTTCATGGTCTAATTTAGGTTCAAAGTCCTCTGTAATCTCTTCACATGGGTAAACGCACTGCGTAGCAGCTGACATTGATTACAGTGGTCCACTTTTAGTGTATAATCTTGTTTGTAATTACAAAATGTGGGTCTGATTTGAATAACTTAGGAGGTCGTGTAACAGAATCAGGTGACATTGGAGAGGAAGTGGCATAGTTTCCCTTTCCATGAGCTTGTTGTGACCACGCATCACGTGCACGTTTAAAAAGTGGCCTGATTTTGATGTGCTGCACTTTAAACAGTAACCATTTCGGGGGGAAAACACATGTCCATGTGTTATGATAGTAAACATAGTCCTTGTGTCTGTTTTTAGCATCTCCCAGAGTTGCAGGAGTTAAACAAACAATGGAATTATAAAAGTAGCAAGTCAACAAGGACATATTATGTCGTAGGTATACTTGTGCTCTGTTACATAAGTAAGTAAATGTGAGCATTTGCCATGTTCATGCTCAGAATAGCACATTCCTATGGGACGTTTAGGCCTATTCACAGCTCTGGCAGTTATGAGGTGATTGTTCTTAGTGCTACTGACTGTTATGTATTAACATTTCTGCGACAGCTGACCATAACTGCTGATAGATTTTTTTTTATTATTTTTTTTTTGCCAAACTATAGGCCTATGTGTGGAACAGAGGCTGTGTCATTTGTTATTAGTTCAAAGACTCTTTTGTGAGTCTTGGCTGCTTGAGCTAAACACCAAGTCATGCAAACAGGCTTGGTCTATAGGTGAGTGGCATTACTCAACTTCCCCTGTCAGTACACAGTGCTCTAAGCTGGTTCATCATTGTTACCAACCATCTATCTTTCCTTTATCTAACAGAATGCTTTGGCTCTTTGAAAAAAAAAAAAAGCTCTGTGACTTTGGCAGAAGTTCAACATTGAATGGCTTACAAGAAGTTCAACATTCAGGCTTATCACAACTTTGCCACCACCTGCAATGTAAATGTTGAGAATAATTTGAGAATGAAATGTACAAATGATACCACAGTCTGCACTTGATCTGCCCACCCAGCCGTCTTGACACTGTTAGTGACCATAAGTGACGACAGTGTGCCAGGCTATATTGGGACGTTTGCTTTGGCCTGCCAGAGAGGTTGACCCAAATAGCAGGAATAGTCACTATCTCCATGGGGGCATAGCGACAGCTAAGGGGTATAGCCAGGAGTGACAATCAGCACGATGACCACTTGCCCCCCTGAAGTCTTCCTTACATGGTATGTACCACTGAACCTAAAGACCAATTTGATTCTAATATTTCAAAATGCAGAACTTAATGCTTATTATACAGTATAGCCTTATATATCCTTGTCAAACGTTGCCCTATAGTTGCATTGCCCTGCAGTGGATTAACACAAGGCCTTTTCATACTCACCAGCGCAAGGCTCTTGGCAACACTCCATCTGGAGCGAGTTTTTGCCTGTCATGCCCTCCCCAGTGTGTGCTTTTGCATTATATTACAGCATATAGCCAGAAGGGTGTCTGTTTAGATGGGTGGGGGGAGGTACAGTGTGACATATCAAGACAATAAGGGGCATCAAACAAGTGACACAGAAATACAAGTTTGACTGCATGCCTGTAGTTTATGTAGCGTAAGCCTATAGCCACCCGATAAGTTACAACTCAAAGTAAGAAGATAGATTATAGTAATTGTTCTTTTACAGCTCACGTCAACCCTTAAAGCAACACTAAAGCATTTTTCCTCTGTTGCACACACGCTATTTGTTTATCCAGCAAATAACAAACAAGGTAGAATATGTTGCATGATTTTATGAAAGTATGATGTATTGCGACATCGAAGCAAGTCAAATTTGTAGTTTCTGATGTCTCATTTCATCGAACTACAGATACACTACCCCACCTCGTAAAGTTACATAGTGCGGTTATAGCCGATAGAGGGCCGCAAAGTGAAAGCAGAAGTGCCGTTCACCCTGTTACGAGTTGATGAACTGCTGAAATGATTTTGGAAACATTATTGTAAGGTACGAAAAACTCTTTAGTGTTGCTTTAACTTTAGTACCCTTTTCCAACATGATGAGTTTTGGATGAAGCTGTTCATGGGGCATGATAAAAACATCCACAGGCAGTATCTGTCAGCACAAGGAGTGTAGTTTGACTCGCCCTGCCGTGGTATTAGGACTTGAGCTCAGAGCGGACGCCTGAGTATCTGCCATTATGCAATAGCTCCTCTCACTGCTGTATGTATAGGACTCTTTCTGATGTATAGGACTCTTTCTTTGAACAAGAAAGACACACTTGTGAAAAACTAGGTCAAAACAGTCCGTGACCAAGGTAAAGAGAAGCAACAAGAACTAAACAACAAAACACATAGTGCAAGTGATGTATTAATTTGAACAAGCTAAAACAAGACGGTCTGAACCCTTAGGATTCTGCATGTTTATATAGTGTTTTTTTTGTTTTGTTTTTTTGCAGATGCACGTCTGAAAATTAGAAAAGAAAATATTGGAGGAAATGACAGCTGAGAACACATACTATTTTAGGGAAACATATTGGTGTACTGTTCATAAGTAAACATAAGTCCGGAAGGGTACTGATCAACAGCCCTGTGAAAACATCTGTATGTCTGCGAGGCTTTTTGATGTGGGGGGGCAAACACACATAATGATGTTTTCCTGCACATCTGAAACACTTAGGGACCCTCGTCCTCTTCACGTCCACTGTGCGGGTCCTGTTGATACAGATGCAGCCGAGCCACAGATCAACCTCGGCCTCCACTGTCCTCCACAATCAGCCTCAGAAAACAGATGTCCTTGCATTCTGACACGAAGTTTGCATGGTTATATCAAAGTCCTAACGTTCTTTTAATTATTTTTTTGATAGTACAGTTCTGATGTTGTGATGTTCCCTCTAGAAAGAGGTTATTCCTCACATTATCCTTTTTGATGAAGCTGTTCATGGCAAGCAAACGATCAAATATCCACAGGCAGTACACGACATGAGACAAATGATATATTGCTGCTTTGAACGCCCACAAACGTTGGCTCTGGATCATGTATCTTATGCAACACACCTGCATTTATGCCAAAGCTAAACGTGTTCAGACAACCTGTGCTGCAAGATTTCATAATACCACGCACCTGTTTGAAACATGGGTGCGAGTTGCATTAAAGGCTTGTGTAGGAGCTTAATCTTAACCCTAGTTACCTCAAACTGCTGTTGGCATAATGTATGTGTATGGTGTAGGTACAACCACAATCACAATCCTGTGTCATAGGACATATTACCATGTTATGAACATTTTATTGTAGATATCCTGGCCCGTCATTAATCATCATGACAGTTAACTGGCAACTATCAAACAAGTTGCAGAATTTCATACCATGGCTTATGGTGCATGCCATTCGGATATGGCATTAGATTGTTTCTGATATAGTAACTGATGGCGGTGACAGGGCTGTTAAATCATTGGACACTGACTGTCAGAACTCCTTGTGATAGTGTTTGATATTTTGTCATCACATGAACAGTAGGCCTACTTGACACGATTATATCAGTTTTATCATTAGTGTGATACAGAATTCATGAATGAAACTAAAGACTCAGATTGATCAAAGCAATAAAGAAAAGCAATAAACAAAAAAACATAACTTTAACGCTGTTATGGAATGATGGCCAAATTGGAAATGATCTGACCATGTGTATTCATAGACATTTTCTAAATCTGATGAAGGGACTGTGCCTGACTTCAGAACTGGTGGTGAGAGAGAAAAGAACTGCAGAACAGAACTGAAGATAATGTTGCTTGAAGATTGACTCGAAAACTGAATCCAGAGTTAAACTGTTGACCGTGTTGCATAACACGTTGTCATGATGACAACAATGACATTGCAAACTTGCCCCATAATGTGATAATCAAAAGACCTGAAGGCGGTCCTATGACGCCGGAAATTGGGTTCCAAAGTGAGTGAGTTGTTTTTATTCACTTGTCCTCTAAGAGTGCATTTTTTTTTTATCTGTGGAGGAAGGCTAGCATTACCCTGGTTTGAATAGTTGGTAAATAGTAGTAGGTGTAAGTATCCTTTCTAGTTCTGGTGGTGCACAGGGCTGGCTGTTAGCTATGCCATTCATGGCTCTATGTGGGCAAAAGGTCACTTATCTTTTTTCCCAACACATCCTGATGTACTGTACTCTCAACATGTACACAAGCAGCGTAACATAACATTCGGACAAAGTCATTTCATGTCACGATTCTGTTCTCGGTTGGAATGCGGTGAACGTTCCTAGCCTGGTCTCGTACCGGGCTTCCTGTGTTCCGCATGCATGTGTGTGACTTGCTACTTTACTCTGTGTGTGGAGCACTGTATCAGTAATCAGACTCGGTCATGGCTGTTGTGAGAATGTAGGGCATCACTTCACACGATGCTTCTCTACCTCCGCCGGAGAGCTCCCCACTCCTGCCAAACTAAATGTCAGTGGCATGGTGATCTTTGACATTCTTACAAGTGCAATTTGAAGCCAAAGGACAGAAAAGTTCATGTGAAATTCTCCTAGCATTAATCCAACATTATTGTAATCAATGTTTCTCAGTGATAACTTCATATGACAGCTAAAAACTTTAAAAGATGGTTTAAAATGTTAATACATCCTGTATGTGTAATTCTACTTTCACATACATATGTTCATCCTTTGTTGTGTTATTCATTTCCTGATGAATGAATAACTACCTAGTATAGTAGCTAGATTGATTCATCGCAGGATCACAGGAGAGTGATGAGTTAAGGTAGCAACAAGAGTTACTAATTATTTTAACAGATATAAGGATAGAATCTGTGGCAATTTCAGTATAGGCAGCTAAAGTAAATGTGCTTCGTGCAGGAATCCGTTAATTAGCTAAACTAGCATGCTGGGGAAAAAGACACAAATTAAACTAAAATTGATGACCAAATGAAACACACCAAACTCTAGCAAAATAGTGTATACTTGCTTATTGCAGCCTGGTTGTTTTCAACATAATGCCTGTTTCCCTTTTTTGGTATTAATTTTGGTTTGTTATCAGTATAGTTCAGCAAATGTCAGGAGTAGGAATGTGTAGTTAGCTGTATTTTTGGCCACTGCTTTTTTTCTTTATGTGAGACTCTAAAAGGAGACACAATAAACAAACCAATCTGGTATGCTGCATTCATCCCCTGCAGTCTTAGTACGTTGTTCTGGTCCACAGCTGGAGCAATGTCAACAAATAGGAACGTATAAAGTATTGGATGTAGTGGTGGGCACAGGTCACTGTAATGTCCCCCACTTTATTCCCATCATTTGGCTGACTAGGCTCTTTAGTTGGCTCAGACACCTTCAGTTTGAACTGTCTTTGATGTCATCATGAATTCTGCACCAGTGCAGGTGTATTCAAGCCACAGATTGTGTTTGTTTTTACTGTAAGATGGTGTTCAGAAAAGTTTTTTTTTTTCAATACACTTAGTTAAAGAGCTATTTTGGTTGTCAAATGTATTGTGTGTGTACATGAAAATAGTGAAAATAGTGAAACTGTGTGAAAGGTCTACCCCTCCCCCCAATACGCCTCCCAATTGGATCAAGACTAGTTCAGGATTTGTAGAACTTTGTAAAGGTGTCTTATCTACTCTTTTTTTCCCACTCTTCCGCCACTATTTCAAAGAATACAATATTTAGAAAACTATCCTTTGATTTTGATATGCTGAAAATGATTCAATAGAATAAAAAAAAATGCCACATCCTCTCTCTCTCTCTTTCTCTCTCTCTCTCTGTCTTTCTCTGTCTTTCTCTCTCTCCCTCTCTCTCTCTGTATCTGTATTTGTATCTCTCCAATTCACTGATATCTGATCAAAAGTGTCCTAACTTTTCTTTGGAATTTGAACGTTTGAACAAACAAAAGTGTCGTGCGCATTACAGTACGTTTGTCCGAGCGCTTGCCTCAGGAGCACATGGCCGTCTCTATGGCGGCCCGGTCTCATCCTCACAACAACATCCCAAAGTTGGTGCCTCCATGCTGTTATAAGCGCCGCGCCAAGCTCGGAAGCGCCCCTGCATATTTCCCCCATTCTTCCGCTCCCGTGCGCGCTTTCTCCAATTGTTGAGCGCACCCCCTTATGTAAGGCCTTAGATAATAACTTTGAGGACAGTTATTTTTCGGACCCCTGTTGTTTGACGAGGTCGTTTGGGTGGGTTGGGGTGAGGGCTGGGGGGTGGGGTGGGGTGAGGGCTGGGGGGTGGGGTGGGGGCGGGCTTGAGCTGAGGTGGGGGGGGGGGGGTGAGAGTCGGCCGAGGGGGCTGCGAGGTCGAGCCTCTCTGTTGTTCACGTCCATGTGAGGAAAACACGCTCGTCTCCCACCGATGAGGGTCCCCATTCATAAAAGCCGGCGGTCACAACACATCAACAGCCGCGGAGAGATGTGGAGCCGGGCCCCCGCGCACTAGCACGTGCGTGTGAAGCACATTATCGGGCAGCACGTGCCCTCGTGCAGGCCAACGGAGTCACCAAGCTGAAACAACACGTAGCCAGACCAGAGCTCGGCAGACAAAAACACCCTCACACACACGTGGGCAACAGAGGGTCAAGTGGATGCTCCTTGGGCAGCCATACATCGTACACAGAACTTGGTACCGTGCCACATGCAAACGGCAGCATTTTGAAGCAGTGTGGCGCGAAATGGTCTGACAAAATATGACCCTATAAGAAACCATCATTTGTAGTCCCACAATGGCGGAACGGTCTACCACGTGTTACCATGTTACCCCTCTTTATCTTCAAGAAGCTCTTAAAGACTCAACCTTTCCAAGGGCACCTCCTCTCCTTCTAACAACCTAACACACTACCACTTTTCTACTTTCTCCTTTGACTACACTTTGATTATGAACAATTTGTCCTAAAACAGTTGTGTCATCCTCTAGTAATAATAATGATTGATGTAGTATGTATTACTACCTGAGGTCTCTTCTGCATTGTTGCTCAAATGTTATTCCTTTTTTGTGTAAGTCTCTTTGAACAAAAGTGTCTGCTAAATGAATACATGTAAATGTAAATAACGTCACCTAAATGCAAATCCCACACTCAACACTCAGTGGCACAGAATATTTCTGCTGCAATTGTCAGACAACATGAAGATCCAACATCCTAATGGCATTACCACAGAATTATTGATTAAGGAAGAGAATGATAGTCAGTCAACATTTGCGCATATCAAGATATCAGGATCACCTGTTGGAATCCAAACATATATCCCAGTCTGGTGTCAGCTCAATGAAATAGCTACTTTATCTACTAATTACCTGGTAAACATGGCACTTTGTCTCTTTGAGGGCAAGGGATCATTTTCTCCATGCCCTTGTTTTAAGGACAGCTTTGCAATGACCATCACGGTGTGTGTGTGTGTGTGTGTGTGTGTGTGTGTGTGTGTGTGTGTGTGTGAGAGAGAGAGAGAGAGAGGATCATGACCTTAAAATGACAAGCACAAGACTATGCAAACAGCTGTCCAACACCCTCCTCTTAGTTAACAGAATTTGGTACCGTATTTATGGTAAGGACTGCACAAATCAGTTTCCCATATCGTGCTGGTCCACATTCTGAGGGTGTTTGTGTGTGTGTGTGTGTGTGTGTTTGTGTGTGAGTTGTGAGTGTGTGTGGGAAGCTGTATACAGTATGTAGGTTATGTGTGTGTGTGTGTGTGTGTGTGTGTGTGTGTGTGTGTGTGTGTGTGTGTGTGTGTGTGTGTGTGTGTGTGTGTGTGTGTGTGTGTGGTGTGCGGATATGTGTGTGTGTGTGTGTGTGTGTGTGTGTGTGCAAGTTTGCGTGTTCCTCCTCTGTTCAAGCTAAATGCACCATCCTCTCATGAGGTGGCTTCTAACAAACAAGGACTTTGTCTTTGTGGGTGTCATGCGCCAGTCGTTTTCCAAAAAAGAAAAAAAAAACAGAAAGAAAGGGGGGGGGGGGGGAGTGGAGCAATTGCACAAACAGCCATGACGTCGGGGACACGCAGCAGGGGTCCTTGTACTTTTCCATCGGGCAGCTGAACAAACGGCCAGTCTGCGGCCGGCTCTCGTCTAATCAGGACCCTCCGTCCCCGCCCACGTCCCCGCACAGGACACACCGCCACGCTCACGTCCCCGCACAGGACACGCCGCCACGCTCGGCCGTGAAGGGGACGGCGGGATGCGTGGGACGAGAGATAACGCTGTTGACATGCTGGTGATTCCCTTCGTCTGATACTTGCCAGGCTGTCCACAAAGGCCCATGGTCTCTTTACTTTTCTCCCTACACTCACAAAGATAAGGCCCTCACTATTCACTAGGAAGCAAAGACTGATAATAGAATAATAATATTGCATTACTAAAATTCATAACTTTTAAGAAGAGTGGTGGATTCTTGGGACCAACAATGCCTTGTATATCGCAGGAGAATGAATGTCTCACAGTTTTTCCATTTAATTTCATACATTTGTACTGATTAGTTTGTTTCTTTCATAAAAACAAAGGTGATTCATGTCGGGATCACCCAATTTGTGCAACTAAATCCAATGAAATAGTTTATGTTTACATTAGAGATATGACATGTCACTTTAATGTCATTGTGTTATTTAGACTGATGCATGTGCTGAGAGTGCATTCAGATGTTGCAATCAATTCTACAGTGCCAAAGCAAATAGAAGATCATTTGCTAAAAGTCACTACTTCTTGTGATGAACCATTCTGAGTAAGTTTGAGGCATTTTAATGGAAACACCTGTATGGAACTACTGATGTCTTAAGCGTGCTCAGTACCTAACACACTTGGTGTGGGAAGAAAGTATGGCTCATCTCAAAGCATACCATAATCTAAAACCCAGCAGCAGAATTATACTCTAAGCAGAACTAACATTAACATGTGAAAACCTTTTGGCAACACTGATAGCAGCTTGATTATCTCAATGTTCTTGCAAAGGATTATGGGAACACAATGCAGTGGTGTCACCAAGAGATCCCATGTGATCGTTTATTGTGACAGTAGCGGTGACAATCCCTCTTTTCCTTACATGATCCAGTCAGATACATGGAATGCTCAATTGGAATG